>NC_064851.1:127990268-128219212 GCF_024139225.1 Suncus etruscus
TTCTCTGAGGTTTACAATTATGCCAGGGATGAGTTTTTCTGACTTTTACCAATTTACCAAAGTGAAATGAAGACAGACATTTCTATAAAATAGAAAGAAATTGAACCAGCCTGGGCTGGATACAATCTTGTAGAAATGCCGAGTCCACTGTTTGCATGTGACTAAAGGTGTCCTGATAGAGGGGCCTGTGTCTCACCATCTATTCTTGCCAAATTTACTCTAAGAATATCTTTCCCTTCCTTCTGTATCTACTTGTAAACAAAGTCTCCTACTTTTTTAAAGGCAAATGTTCAGCAAGGTTATGGGGAGAAGAGGAAATTCCTTTTCAAATATCATTGTGATACGATTCTTGTCCCTTACATAAAATAAACCTTTTGGGAAGTGAAACAGAACGGATGGAAAATATGATGATAAGAAAACAGCGAAGCAATTTTGTATGAATTTTAAATTCAACTTCTTCACTCAAGGATCTGTTAATGGTCTGTGCTGACTCATTTCCCTGCCACTGCTTTTTTCCCTGGAGGGAGACGCCATTTCATGCCTTGCACATACCTACTCATAAGCATTATCAAGTTCTTGGGGCTTTGATGTGTTTTTGTCCACCAGAATCATTGCAGCATGCATATCATGGAAGTAGCTTTGAAGAGAGGCTTGGGGCTTAGGAGGGACAAATATGCTCAAGGGAAAAAAGTTTTCTGTGATGGGAAAACTATTGATGTCATGTCAGAGATGTTCTGAAGTCTTTCTGTTTTAGATCTCCAAGCACTGTTTTAGAACTCTAATCAATTAGTATGAATAAACTCTTCTGAAGTACAAACATACAAGGTCCAGGTAGGCTTGTAGGCATTAAAATCTTTACAAAGCACAGTTATTTTTCATTATATCAAGGTCAGGATAATGGGAACCCATGCATAGATTAAGGTTAAATAACTGATTTTCCTCAGCATGTAACTATATAATACATCATCTTTTAAATAGTTAAGCACTTTATTCCTGTCAATGTAATAGTAACACCCACCCTAGGCTTAGTATTCTGTTGATTTGGTTAAAGCTGAAACTCAAGATCCCCAAACTCCACTTTCTACCTAGAAATAAATAAATAAATTATAGTAGATGTAGACAGTTATAGGGTAATTTAAACTCTTACATACATATATCCATAGGTTTTCAAAGCAATAAAATATTTTATTGAACTAAAGTATGGCTATTTCATTTCATATGAGTAAAAGACTTTACAAATGAAATAAATCACTGGCAAATAAAATGCTACACTTTAATGATCTGAAAACTTCACCTCTTTTTAAATGGTCACTAGATATTTTGTCGATTGCACCAATTACTTGTCGCACTCTCACTGGAAATACTGAACCATTCCATTCATTTATTAACTCAGTCAGGGAACTGTTTCTTAAAAAATTTATGGGAATGCTTGTGGTCAAATTCCTTCATAGCCTTCACCTATGACTAAGAGGAGAAAATGCCTTTTAACTAGTTAGTGGTATAAGCACCTGTCTTATATTTTGCTCCACAACTATAACTAGACACTAATTGGCTCATTTCTTAGCACCATCTAGTGCATACTGCCCAAATCCAGAGAGCCATACCATGGAGAATTCTGTGATCACATGGTAAAATGAAACTGTTTTAGGCCAGATGGCATTAGTAGGTGGTCATACCAGGGGAGGAAAAACCTGTCCTGCAAGCTTGAATTTCAGATAGGAAAACAGAGTCCACTTTAGTTTGCAAAGCAGTCCAGTCTGTATCATTTGCACCTCTAAAAATAGCTAATACTCTAAGGTAGGGGCCCCCAAGTGGGGTCTGGCACCCTCATGAGTGTGCAAGATGGTCCATTAGGGTCTGTTAGGAAAATATGATTACTTTTCACTCACTCACATTTACTTCTTTTGGTTACTGAAGGGCAAAATCAAGTTTGCCAGCATAAAACATAGATTGATGTTGAGTCCCACTTTCTTTCTAGATGTCACGTGTCATGTACAAGGAAGATTATGAAGTATGTGGGCTTGAATAGACTGACAGAGTTTCACTTCTCTTTTGATTCTAGCATGTATGTATTTTTCCATTTATCAATGGATGAGATTAGCAAATTGAAGACATCAAAAAGATAGGTGATCTCATTGAAAGGAGACTTCACTGAACATATGCCACATGTCAGAAGTGAGATTCTCAACAATTTGTTGCAAACCCTTCTCTTCTGAGACTTACAGTTTAAGAAAAGAAAAGCTATTAACTGAGTTCTAAAGAAAAGCTGAGTACTACTAAACTTCCTGTGAATGGAGTGACCTAACTTAGTTTAGGTCTCAAGAATGATCAGGGACACAAATAGGGATAGAGGCAATTCTAGGCCATGCCCAGGGGACCATAAGCCTTTGAATGTGGCTCCGGTGGGGTGGTGTCGAACCACCTAACACATCACCTGGCAGAGCAGTAACCATTTTGTTCTGATTGAGTATTACTGAGAGTAGTCTATGAGTCTCCTGAATACTGTTTGAGAGACCCAAAACATAAATACATGATAAGAGAAAAACATAAAACTTGACTTTTAAGGAATCAGGGGTTAAGGTGCTAGCCTTGGCTGTCCCCCTTCCAGTCTCCAACATGGCTTATGGTACCCTGAGCATGGCCAGAAGTCACTCCTAAGCAGAGCAGGAATAGCCCTGGATCTGAGCACTCCCAGAGGTGGACTAATCTTCCAGCCCACTTTAAAAGTAGGAATTAGCTTTAATAAAAATTGAAAAGGAAGAAAAAAAAAACAAAACTAATCAAGCAAAACAAACAAACAAACAAACAAAAAAACACCCTGGAGATTCTTTTCTTTTTTTTTTTTTTTTTTTGTGGTTTTTGGGTCACACTCGGCAGTGCTCAGGGGTTATTCCTGGCTCCAGGCTCAGAAATTGCTCCTGGCAGGCACGGGGGACCATATGGGACGCTGGGATTTGAACCGATGACCTCCTGCATGAAAGGCAAACGTCTTACCTCCATGCTATCTCTCCAGCCCCTGGAGATTCTTTTCTAAAACTACAAGAAATTCTGCAAAGCAAAATAATCATGTATTTTATGGATCATCACTGTAAATTGAAGCTTAGACAGAACTCTTTTTTTTTTTTTTTTTGGTTTTTTTGGGCCACACCCATTTGACGCTCAGGGGTTACTCCTGGCTATGCGCTCAGAAGTCGCTCCTGGCTTGGGGGACCATATGGGACGCCGGGGGATCGAACCACAGTCCTTCCTAGGCTAGTGCAGGCAAGGCAGGCACCTTACCTCTAGCGCCACCACCCGGCTCCTGAACTCACCGGTTGTATCTGAACAAACTAAAGCTGTTCTACAGGCTAAATAAGTGATAACCAAAACATTTTTCTTGTCACAGAAATTTTATAACTACAAACAGCTGGTACCCTGTGCCTCCAGTTCAAAAGCACTGTGGTACAAATATGCAAAGACTCAATAAAAATTTCAAGGAAAAGTGATAGATTTACATCTTGACTGAATAACAAAGTAAAGAATTTTTTTTTTAATTTTAGTCATTTAGCTATGCTGACCTCGAAACACCTAGAATTGCCTCTATTCCTATCTGTGTCCCTGATCATTCTTTAGATCTACACTAAGTTAGGTCACTCCATTCACACATTGTTAATAGTACTCAGTTTTTTTTCAAAACTCAGTAATAGCTTTTCTTCTATTAGACTGTAAGTCTCAGAAGGGAAGGGTTTGCATCTGCATTGTTTATTGATACTTTTAGTTCCTTACTCCATATGTAAAACGCATGCATGCATGAGTGAATGAATAAATGAATTCTTGTTTCTCATTTTCAGATTTTATTTTTTGCTTGTCTTCATTCTATACAGTTTGGGTTTGGTATTGCTTTGCCATTTGCTTTGCAGATGAAAACTGATTTAGAGCATATTAATTATACTGAGTTTTGTCCAAATTATTAAGAAAGAAATGGAAGGGGTAAAATTTGATTGCTGTTTTATACCGATAGTTTGTATGGTATTATTGATAGTGCTTGTATTTTTCTCAAGTAGCTTTCTCAGAATAGTTTCAAGAACTTCAAACATGCCTTTCATCCTCATGTTATCTCTGTGATAAATGAAATATTTTCAATAGCACCATATAACAGCTTTGGAAAGCAGGCAAGTCTAGAAGGCAGAAGGCCAGAGATGTTTTCCGTTTGACCAAATGTTTGTTTTTAGTTCTAAACTTTATATATTTTTCATGTGACCTAGTCAAAGTTTGCTTTACTCAAGGGCACCATTTTCATTTTTATTTGTACAGTTTTCTTTTAGCTCTAGGAAAAATTTAAAATGGCTTCCTATTCTTTTCTAATATTTAAGTTTCAAGAAGAGATGTCTCATGCAGTGAAAGCCTAACAACAATAAGTTGTAACTTCACATTATAAATAACACTTATTTACATCTATTTTTATTAAGTAATTTTTAAAATACAAACTTGAGGTATAGTGAAAGACTAGGATAAAAAGTTCTTTTTTTTTTTTTTTTTTTTTTTGGCTTTTGGGCCACACCCGGCAGTGCTCAGGGGTTACTCCTGGCTGTCTGCTCAGAAATAGCTCCTGGCAGGCACAGGGGACCATATGGGACACCGGGATTTGAACCAACCACCTTTGGTCCTGGATTGGCTGCTTGCAAGGCAAACGCTGCTGTGCTATCCGGGCCTGGATAAAAAGTTCTTAATAATAATATTAACATTAAAAATGCTGCACTGGGGTCTACGAACTTAGCAAGGGGTCAGGGAAGCATGTTTTGCACATAGATCCCCAGTTAGAGCTCTGGCATCACATATCTCACTACCCTCATCATTCAGTACCCAGGGGTATAACCCTGGAGGTCCTAGTGATTGAGGTTGCCTAAGTAGATTTTAGTTATTGGTCATTGAACCATTTGACCTAATATGAGCAAAGGAGATGGTTCAAAGGCTAGAGTGTGTGTTTTGTTTGTGGGAAGCCTGGTTTTGATCACTGGCATCATATGGTTCTTTGAGCACCACTAGAAATGCTCCAATGAATAATTGGTTGATTGCAGAGATAATACAGGGATAATCAAGGTATGTGTCCAACCCAAGATTGATTCTGGCATCATATGGTTTCTCAAACATCATTGGCTGAAGCCTGGTGAACTCAGAGCACCTGTGGGGTAACCTTAGAGGCCCTCCAATAACACCTAGGTTGCCTTTTAGATGCTGCAAGGACTAAGCAGAATTTAAGTATGTTTAAAGAACTTGCAAATTAATACAGGCAGTGAGGAAACATTATTGATGGGTAAGAAATATCTAAAATGGCTAAAAAAAAGTAAATAGGCAAATGAGGGTCAAGCTAATTCTGAAGTGCACCTTTACTCAGTTTAGCTAGAGCTACTATGTTGTCTTAAACAGTCTTTATGAAAGCCTTTTATTTCTTTCTTTTCTTTTTCAGGACTTCATCTGTAAGCTTTCTTTTTGGAAGAATTTACCACTTCACTAGTGGGCCCTGTCATCCTTCACTGGGAGCTGAGCTGGTGGTTGTGGGAATGTGGACATCGCAGGCTTCTTTTATCATCATCGGACCTGGCAAGCTGTCAAGTTGTACTGAAGAGCCCTTATTTCTGTAGCTGGTGAGGAGATTGTTGTGCTGTGGTCCTGCTAGGCATGCGCCCGGCTGAGCGATGTTTTCTTCTTCAGGAACATGGGAAGGTCTCTCTTGGGGCTAGGTGTAAGGAGACAAACCAATTGCCACTTCCGAGGGGCTAAAATGTGATCCCTTTGTGCTCTTATCTATATCCACTTCCAACTTGACTGACTTACCACTGCTGGGTTCCAGAGGAGGCAGAAAGGAGAGGAGAAAATGCTTGGTTTGAGTACTTGTGCTCACGAATGAGTGACAATAGATAGGTCTCAGAAAGACAGACTCGATAACAGCCTTAGTTCACAACTGGGGGTCAGAAGCTGTCACATCCAGCACTACATGTGCACACAGCACTTGATCAGTCACAGAACTGTCTAGGAAAGCTGCCCACACAACAGATGCTTCTTGTTCCTTCGTGTGATCATGCGTTCCTGCAACAAATAATTTATTGAGTGCTACCGTGTGCAGGCACTGGGCTCTGAAATGGGTTATAGTAGAGAGCATAAACAGTCTCTAGTTCCTCCCCTTTGGATGCTTACTTTCTAATAGTTCCTAAAGTCTACATTAACTGGATTCTAATGACATAGTATAAAAGGCCTTTTCCCAAATGTCTTAGACAATGCATGAATTAATAATAAGTAAAATGAGTGTGGGGCCAGTGAGGTGGCGCTAGAGGTAAGGTGTCTGCCTTGCAAGCGCTAGCCAAGAAAGGACAGCAATTCTATCCCCTGGTGTCCCATATGGTCCCCCCAAGCCAGGGGCAATTTCTGAGCACTTAGCCAGGAGTAACCCCTGAGCATCAAATGGGTGTGGCCCAAAAAACAAAAAAAAAATTAAAATGAGTGACAGAGTGATTGTATAATGAGTAAGGCTGACCTGGGTTCAGTCCGCAACATCCCATTTGGAATCCCAGCCACTGCCAGGAGCAATTCCTGAGTACCACCAGGTGTGGCCCATACCTCTAAATTTATTAAAATGAGCTCCCTTCCTTCCTTCCTTCCTTCCTTCCTTCCTTCCTTCCTTCCTTCCTTCCTTCCTTCCTTCCTTCCTTCCTCTTCCTTCCTTCCTTCCTTCCTTCCTTCCTTCCTTCCTTCCTTCCTTCCTCCTCCCTCCCTCCCTCCCTCCCTCCCTCCCTCCCTCCCTCCCTCCCTCCCTTCCTTCCTCCCTCCCTCCCTCCCTTCCTTCCTCCCTCCCTCCCAAATATCTAATTATAAGATTTAACTACAATGATAAGGATTACTATCTTAAAAATATTTTCATTTATTGCTTTTTTATTTTACCCACTGTTTATACTACTTTTTTGGAGGGGACACACCCAGCAATGCTCAGGGGCTACTCCTGGCTCCATGTACGAAGCCAGTTTCCTACCCTTTGTTCTATCTCTCCAGTCTCAACTCATTTACAATACTGTTAATGATATAGTTTTGTACATGCAGTGTCAATCTCTTCAAAATACTCTCTTGTCCCCAGCCAAAAATACTATTTTTAAAGATATATATATATATCTATAAATATATATATAAATATATATATATTTATAGATATATATATGTGTGTGTGTGTACATTTATCCTTTTTTAAACATTACTTAAAAGTTGTTTTGGGCACTCAGTTTTCAAACATTGATCAGTATCGGTGTGACCTTCCATCCATTACTATTCCCAGTTTCCCACCTGCCCTCCTGGCCTGACACCTTTGCAGATGCAATGTAATTTATTTTATATTGCTAGTTACAACCTAATAGTAATGGAATTATTCATTTTTTTGGTAATGGAATTATTGAAAAATACTCAGTAAAAGAGAATTTGTGAAATTTGTTATGTTTCACAATGGGTCACTAAAGTCATTTTCTGAGGGTTTACTAAGATGTTTGTCACTAGTTGAAAATTCTGTGTAACTATTTTTATTTTCTTTATTTGTTTGTTTGTTAGACCACACACAGCAATGCTCAGGAGTCGTTCCTGATTCTGAACTCAGGACTAAGCTGGCACAGTACTTAAAATAGGATCATATGGGATGCCAGGGATTAAACCCAATTGGCAGCATGTAAGGGAAGCAGCCTTACACTGTACACTGTACTATCTCTCTGGCCCCTATTGTTTTTGTTTATTAAACTTAGTTGACTTCTGTGCAACTTTGCCATCTAATTTGATGTGCTTGCACTGGGCTCAGCATTATGAAAACTGGAAGTGCTGTATGGCCACATATTCTGGGAACTCCAAAATCTCTAAGAAGTGGTTTAAATGTACAAACTATCCTGTCAATAGCTTTCAGAAGTTTTGCTGAATTTCCATCTCTTCTGTCATTAGTCATGAAGCTGTAAAGCTGGGATGTTGTTATATGTCCGTTTTGGGCCATTTTCATGATTTGCCTGTTGGTGGCTGTGGGGCATATAGGTTCAACTGCCAGGGTAGGAATTCAGCCAGCCCACTCCTAAGGGTGCCCCAGAATTGTTAGCTCTAAGAGCAGTGTAGCCATGAGGTTTAGTGACCTGGCTTGCATCTTATTTGAGATTAGTAGAGTAGCTGGGCCATTGCTTAAATGGAGGCAGGTGTGGGAGGCATAAAATGAGTTCTGCCTTGGTACCGTGCTGGGAGAATTTAACTTTAAAAATGTGAAAAGCCTGAAGATTAAGGTACATGCCTTACATGTGACCAACCTGGTTTAATCCCTTGCACCATATGGTATCCTGAGTATCATCAGGGATCAGGGTTCTCTAAGTACCATTGTCTGTTTTCCTTGAGGCCTCCTAGCACTGTAGGGCCCCAGACCCTGAAAAATCTCTGGAACCAAACCACAGGGCTCAAGTAGGGCTACATTATTGGGCCTTTACATTAAATTACACTAAATTACTGGCTTGGTTGGCTGAAAATTAAAAAAAAAAAGGAAGTAAGCCCCCAAACCAAACCCCAAAACCAAACCAGAAGAAAATAAACCGAATGGGAAAATGTATTTTCAGTACAAGAGCCAATTTTTTTTTAAATTGATAAAGGGTAAAGCATAAAAAAAGAAATTACCATTAGAAATATGGTACATGCACATCAAAACCATTATGATACCACTCTGTTCCAATAAGATACCTGTTATTATGAAGAACTGGAAAATAACAAATGCTATTTGTTATTTGGCTACAGAAAAATGGAAACCCTTATAGATCGGTGGTGAAAATGTAGAAAGTGATGCTAATATGAAAAACTTAAATATTATTATTCATGATACTCAAAAAACAAAAGCAAACCAAATGTACATCACTGAACGATGAATAAGTAAAATATAGAATAATTCCAAATGAATTATTACTTGGTCATAAAATGCAATTAGAGATTGCTATATACGATACCATAGATAACTTTGAAATGCTTGATGAGAGAAGTAAAAAGAGGTTATATATTACATACATAATTTTATTTATATGAAATGTACAGAATAGAATAATACATACAAAGGTAGATTGATAGTTTTGGGGTGGGATGGGGAACTAGAATATAGGAGTAACTTTTTTATTTTTTGGTTTTTGGGCCACACCCAGTGATGCTCAGGGGTTACTCCTGGCTATGCACTCAGAAATTGTCCTGGCTCAGGGGACCATATGGGACACTGGGGAATCAAACCCTGGTCTGTCCTAGGTCAGCTGTGTGCAAAGCAAATGCCCTATTGCTGCATCACCACTCTGGCTCTAGGAGTAACATTTTTAAGGGGCATGGAGGATTCCTTTGGGGATGATTAAAATATTTTACTATTAGATAGTAATCATGATTGCCCAACACTAAATACCTTAAATACTCCTAAATTATGCACCTTCAAATAGTTAAAATGGTGAATTTTATGTGTTGAGTAGCCCTACCTGTTTTATTTTTCTCAGTTTATTTTATGTATTCTTATCATAATAAGTGAAATTGATAAAAAAAATTTTATGAGTGTGTCACTGAGGGTTTTTATGAGGGGGAAAAGAGTTGTAGAATTGTAATTTGTATCAAAGGAAAATAAGGTTGACCCATATTAATTAAAAAAAAAAGCCTTAGCAGAATTGATTCAAGTAAAAATCCAAAAGGAAGTCTTTAGAAGTCTCCATTTATTTATTTATTTATTTATTTATTTATTTATTTATTTATTTATTTATTTAGCCACACCAATGGTGATCTGTACTTACTCCAGCTCTGTGATCTCAGGGATCACTCCTGGTTGGACATGGGATACAAAATGGGAGAAGGAACCAGGGTTTGGCTATGTGTAAGGCCAACTATCCTATCAGCTCTATCGTTTCAGCTCTATAGCTTACAATTTTTATCTGAACAAGAATTGCTTTCAAGCATAGAGTATATTTTATTAGAAACCCAACACTCCCAAACTATTGAATATAAGATAAGTGAACACGATATAAATTTGGTCCATTCTTTGGATCTTGTAACCAGTTATTATTTTCTTTTACCCAGAAGAAAAGAAGCAGCTATTCTTAGGATCACTAACAGTTCATCAATTTTTAAAAGATTTGTTTTACAAATATAGTGTTCACAGTGTGGAGAGTGTTAAGTCCACATATAGCATATTTATTTGCTCTACATCCAGAGTGAGGCCACACACTACTGCTTTAAGAATGAAACAAGGGCAAGTTATCTTTGATTTATCACTGTATGAAAGTGCAACCTGAACTAGGGATGGTGAGCTAGCCTCATGGAGATCAATAGCCTGTGAGGTATGACTGTGTACTCTGAGGGCAGCTCGGTGACAGCCATGAAGTTTCAGCTGAGAACATCAGCAAGACTGGCTGTGGGCTGAGTGACGAAAGGCAGCCCCCACATTAGAAGGTGTTAGGTGATTGCCTTTTAAACTTAATGCCATGGACTTGTGCCAATGTCTTACTGGAAGCTACTCCAGTGCACAAGAAGGTGAAAAGACTGTCTTCTGAGTCTTCAACTCTTGGCCACTTTAAATTCATTGAATTTTCTCAGCCTAAACCAAGGCCATCACTTTTCACCAGTTTTCTCTACAAACTAAAAAACTTATTATGTTATTACCTCCTTCTCTCCATGGTTATCTTAGACCTGACAGATCAGGATTATTGCACTGATAGCACTCTACTAATACTACTCTATTCAGGGTATAGTGTAGAGGACATGTAGACTGAGAAGAGACCTCAGAAATTGGCCAATAACAAAATTCAACAACAAATCCAACAAAATACTAGGATCCCATTCTGCTCACTGGGAAAAAGTGCTTCCAATGTTTTTCCATTTCTTCACATATGGAAAACATAGACAACTAAAATTTACTTAACTATTTTTTTAAAGAATAAAATTATTTATTTTCTTTTACTGAAAACACATCCTTTGTCACATTATATGAAATATACATTGAAAATACTTAATTATACTGATACTTCAAGACTTTTAAGAAAAAATATTGAAATATTTATAATCAGCTAGCTATTTTTATATGACATATAAGCAATGGACAATTAAGCATAATTGGCTCTTTGAACTATTGGTAGGAAATAATAATTCATATAATTTTTCTTTGTTTTTTTCAGGCCATACCCGTTTGATGCTCAGGGGTTACTCCTGGCTAAATGCTCAGAAATTGCCCCTGGCTTGGGGGACCATATGGGATGCTGGGCGATCAAACTGTGGTCGCGATCTTCCCTTGGCTAACACTTGCAAGGCAGACACCTTACCTCTAGCGCCACCTCGCCGGCCCCATAATTTACTTTCGATGAAAATAAAGCATTATAAAATATTTTAGTGTGATTAATGCATAAAAGTATTACTTAACTATTTTTTAAGAGAAAAGAGTACTTGAAATTCTGATGACTAAGAAGGTCTTTTAATCTTATTTTCATCAATTAATTAATTAATTAATTGATCAATTAATCAATCAATTAATAGCAACCACTACTATTGATGGTTCTGTGCAACAGACTAACACAGAAATCTAGATTCTGTCAAGAAACATGTTTTAATCTAAGCCCTTCAGCACACTTGCTAGCATAAAAAAGAGGAGAGGAAGCCCCCTATCTTTAATCCATTTGCATTAACATAGGATATAAAACCTAATAAAGGTGATTAGTGTAGAAACTATATTATTATAAAATATTATATATATAATATTATTTGTTTTCTGCGACACACCTGGTGCTGTTCAGGGATCATTTCTAAGGGGGCTCCTTCTAGGCTCCTCATGGGATGATGGGGGATTTAACTGGGGTTGGCCTTATGTTAGACTTATGTACTATCACTCTAATCCTCTCTGTATTATATTTTAACTTTGCTAAAAGTGCTTTGAGAAGGGAAAGCTCCATTCTACATCAGTATACTGGTAATACTTTACTTAGGTTAGACACTTTATTTATGTTAATAAAGTAGAATAACATTGATTGATTTCTTATAATTTTTGTTTTCCATGTAATATCAAAATCAGTAACTATGGAGAAATTCCAACTAGATATAATTTATGTCCAGCTCTGAGCTTATAAGTCATGCTTAACATGGAAACAGTGAAGCAGAAACCTTCCAGGCTGCCATTATTTTCTTGATGTCAGCCATGGCTTTCCCTGGATTTAGGCTCTGAGGATAGTACTTATTCGGTTTATGATAGTGAAGTAGGAATACAGCAAGCAAAGATTGTGTAGTTTAGTTAGGAGCTCATCAGTGAAATCCCTTCTAGTGTGGATCTTTCGGTGACAGGACCGCAAATGAATCACGGACCAAGTTTTCCTCTTCATTCCAATGAAAGCTAATGCCGCAACAGGTCTAGAGAATAAACTGGTAAAGCTCGTCCAGATTCTTACATCTTGTCTGCTGCTTCTTTTTCTACTATTCATCCTTTTTTCCCCAAATAAGTCTCAATATAATTGTATTGAATATATACGTTTCTCAGATCAGAAACAAGGCCTTTTTTCACATACAAACATGAAACAGTGAAGCTTTTGAAGAATTTGCTGAAGTTAGCATCATTGGGGTGCAACATCAAAATGTGACTGCCAATAATATTCACTATTGCACTTGAAATGCGTGATCTTTGAAAGATCTGAATCAATTTCATTCATTTTTTGGGAGGACACATCCAAAGGCGCTCAGAGGTTAATCCTAGCTCTGCGCTCAGAAATTACTCCTGGCAGACTCAGGGGACCATATGGGATTCGGGGATCAAACCTGATCCATCCTGGACTGGCCAAGTGCAAGGCAAACGCTCTACTGCTGTGCTATCTCCCAGGCTCCTCATTCTTTTTTTTTTTTTTTTTTTTTTTTTGGTTTTTGGGTCACACCCGGCGGTGCTCAGGGGTTACTCCTGGCTGTCTGCTCAGAAATAGCTCCTGGCAGGCACGGGGGACCATATGGGACACCGGGATTCGAACCAACCACCTTTGGTCCTGGATTGGCTGCTTGCAAGGCAAATGCCGCTGTGCTATCTCTCCGGGCCCAGGGGCTCCTCATTCTTAATTAATTAATTTTTTTTTTTTTTTTTGGTTTTTGGGTCACACCTGGCAGTGCTCAGGGGTCACTCCTGGCTCCACGCTCAGAAATCACTCCTGGCAGGCACGGGGGACCATATGGGATGCCGGGATTCGAACCAATGACCTTCTGCATGAAAGGCAAATGCCTTACCTCCATGCTATCTCTCCAGCCTCCTCATTCTTAATTTTTATGAAAATTTCTAACACTATAGGATCACATTTATTTGAATTAATGACAAATTTGCATACAAGGTTTATCTCCAGTTTTGTCAGGTCCTACTCAAGAGGTAAACAATAAACCTTGTCATTTGAGGATCTGTGGCTGCAGTTGTCTGGGTGTCCTGTGGCAAGCTGGAGGCAGGATCTGACAAGAACTTGGCCAGAAATCAGTGTTTGACAGAGACTCTGACCACAGCCTAGAGTAGACACTTCTCTTAAAGGTTCAGTGAGGGGACAGAAAAATAGTAGAATGACTTGCAAGTCTAGACCCAGGTTTGATCCCTGGCATCCCATTGTCCTCCTACCCAGTTCTGAGCGTAGAGCCAGGAGTCATAAGCCTTGGACACTGCAAGATGTGGCCCGTAAACAAAAATCCAAACCAACACAACAGTCATCAAACCCAGAATCTCAGCCTTACACAAGCAAGGCAAAGAATATATTTTTTCTTTTGATCTTCGCATTAGATGTAGTTATCAGATATTTCCTTCAAATTCTACTTAGCAAAATTTTAGAACTAATTTTGAAATCTAAGCACCATCTGACTATTAGAACACTTGTTTCTCATTTCCTTCCTCCCACCTCTACTGTGCTGTGATAGAATTTTTCCACTCTATTCTGTTTCCTAGAATTCGGTTCTAAGGAACATTGGAACACTATTTTCTTATCTAGAATTCAATTCTGAGTCTTCTGTCCCAAGAATGTTCAGGATTAGGAATAAAACCTGGCTGATCAGTTTTTAGTTGCTCAGCCTTCTGAAAATTTCTTCAATATGTGTCTCTCAATTTCTTCATTTACAAAATGGGAAAGTAAAACTACAAGCTTGCTGAAGGCTAATATGAAAAATAATAAATACATAAACTACTTCATACCAAGCAGTGCTTCTGAATAAGAATCGTTCCCTGAAATCATCCAAGAAAAGTCACTGTCCCCAAGTCTCTCAGTGAGTGCCAAATTGTCTTTTGGGGCACCTAGTAGAGAATAGAAAAATGCTCATTTAAAAGACCACACATAGAGAGAGAAAGAGAAAAAAGAGAGAGAGAAAGAGAGAGAGAAAGTACAGTGGGAAGGACATTTCCCTTGTACCAGGCCAACCTGAGTTTGATCCTTGACACCCAAGGTAGTCCTCTGAGCACTGTCAGAAGTAAACCCAGAGTATAGAGCCAGAAATAATCTCTGAGCACTAACAGATGTGTCCTTTCCCCCCAAACACTATACAATATGTCTGACTCTGTGAATCTTGTTTCTGTATGTGTTCAGACTTCCTTTAATCATTCTTTTGCTATTTTTCTACAATTCTAAATGAAGTAAGATATATAGAAGGATTAAAATGCTGAGAATAAAATTGCCCACTAATGATACATAAATATGGTAAAAAGGGAACATATAAAACTAAAACTAACTTCATTTTAACTTAATATTACAAAGTAAACTATCAACATTAATTGGTATAGAAATATTTCTTTGCTCATATTTTTCCCAGGAAATTTTAAAAAAGAGTTAGTTGGTTGGTTAACACCATTGGAATGTTCATTTCTAATAAACAACAAGCACTCTGTTTTATTGGTCTGGTATGAATATATACATATATATGAAAGTAGAGTATTATAACTTGAAATTTTATTTTAGTCTTAAAGTCTTTAAAATTGGCTTTAACTATGTCTACCTTTAATTTTTCACTGTTTAATTCATTTCAATAAAATGTTGAGTTTTAATTGCATAGTTAAAATGAAACAAATCAGAAGATTTCCTAAAAATGTGAGGAATGTCTGAAATTAATTCTAATAAAAAGGAAAATATATTAAGAATATTTTAAGAAGTTGTTTTCTTTTTGAATTTATTTTACCCTGAATTTCCATAGTCAGATTATAAATTTGATAAAAACGTATGGACTCTTAGGATATACTATTAGGATATATATATATCTTATGATATATATAATATACATTATTTTATTTTGTATTTGTATTATTTTATTTTATTTGTATATTTATTTAGTAATAAATAAAATACATTTATTATTATTTTAACTTGGTGGTGATTATTGGTGCTCAGGAGTAACCCCTAATTGCTGCCGGGAGTAGCCCCCCCCCAAAAACAAACAGAAACAAAACAAAATAAATTTGTCTTTCTCTACTTCCTTGAAGATAGATATGTCCATTTGTCTTACTTTGGCTAAAAGTAAACAAGCAGCTTATTAAGAGGTAGCAAATAAGTCTCTTAGCCCACTACAGAGGAAAAATGGTAGGAAAAAATGATGGATGCTTATAATGATTATGCATGAAAGAAAGCAGTAGTGAAAAGCCCAAAGTTTCATGAGTAGACAAATGTGGTAGCCAGAGCCGGGCTATTGTAGAGGCTGGAAAAGCTTTAAGAAGCTTAACAGAAAGGACCTATGTCAAAAGAAGAGCTGTGATGTGGGGATATTTCAGTGAGAGCTCAGAAAAAAAGATAAAAAGATGCAGTGTTCCTGCCAGATGCTATTAATGTGTGTGTGTGTGTGTGTGAGAGAGAGAGAGAGAGAGAGAGAGAGAGAGAGAGAGAGAGAGAGAGGAAGAGAGAGAGAGAAAGAGAGAGAGAGAAAGAGAGAGAGAAAGAAAGAGAAGAAAGAGAGGGAGAATTACTATTACTTGGTTCTAAATAAACATAAAGAGAATTACTGATTGAATTTTCTAAGACTAAATTATTTTTGAGAAATAAAACTAATTTTTTTCTATTTAAAGCAGTATAATCCTTAAAAAAACAATATATCCTTTTGTTTGTTCTGGTATTATGCTGATTCTGTGCTCTTACGGTGTCTGGGGTTCACCTACATGCAAGGAAAGTACCTTATTTATCACCTTTATTAACTCTACAGCTCCTAAATAATGTATTTATGATAAGGACAGGGAATGTCAATTTTCTGAGACATGCACACTAAATTGGAGTCTATTTTCTAGAGAATTTCATCACTTCACAGTAGATTTCTATCCTGCTATTTAGATGAGTTTATTATCCAGGAAATAAGTGGCCACTAAGCCTCATTCTAATTTTGTTCCTTGGCTGCTGCTAGAAGAACATAAAAATCTATGCAAAGTGAAAACTCAAGGTGCATACTCATCTGTTTATTAAAAACTGGACAGCTTAAGTGTTATATAAGAGCTACAAATGTCTGTGGCCTTAATTTCAAAAAAAATTCTGATGGTTTATGGACAAGTACAAACTTGAGCAGGCTTTGACATGTGTATCTCTGGCAGAACTTGGACATGGGGTGGGGATCTTTAAGTGGTGATCAAGGAATTCTATTCTGGGAAGGTTCTGATTTGTTTTTCCTGCACTGCCCACTTCCTTCCTCAAGGAGCTCCTTCCTCTGAAGCACTATTTCCTCCCTGCCCAATATTAGCACAGGACAGTACACACTGCCAGGGAAAGATAGACCAGTGTCTCCAGAAAATCATGACTTCCAGATTTTCTCTCTTCTTACTATCTCTATTGTAGCTGCTCCTCCCCGTGCAAAGGTCACTTTAGTCCTCTGACAATTGAATTATAAATCAAATACTTTAACCACTAAAAGTGCAAAGTCAACCAACTTAATGAAATAAACTTAAATGTTGGCAGCTTTCTTAGGGACTTTCTAGAATAGCAGGTCTAGCATTTTTTCCTTTGTTAGTTCTTTCAGTGAGTTTTTCTATCTATGAATGAATGAAAGACCAATCTGAAGACTTCTTAAAGTGTCTAGTCACTTAATCTTAACTGATTAAAATCTGTGGCACCAGGTAGAAATGTCTGTTTCTTCTTACTGCTGTGAGATTTTAAGTAAAATTGCTGATATTCTTCTGTAAGGTGTGAATTCTGTTTGACCAAGAGCAAGAGCAAATTCCCAAGGCTAGTTGAAGTAGGTCCAAGACACTTTCAAAGGCCTAATACTTTAGACACTCCAACCAATGTAATCATTGCAAGATTTCTCTACAGGGCAAGTCAAGAGACTTTTCCAACAGAGTTCAGGAAGGAATGTGAACAACCCACTGGCACCCACCATCAGACAATCATCAGAGACTATAAACACTCCCTTCCCTTTCATTCTCTTCACAGATATTTCTGAGTTCACTATAAACCAGAAGGTAGCTACGGAGGCTACTGTAATGTGAATGTATGTAGCACATAGGAAGGGGGAGGTCCATGTCCAAAAGTTGATTTAAGGCCAAAAATTAAGATTTAATTTTTATTCATAATTTAAAGATGTTCACACCCAATGTTGATTAATCTATTTTATGTGTTACTCTTGGTTCATACCTTTTAGGTATACAATGTAACAATTCAGTATTCATGTGCATTCAGAAATCATCATGTCTAGATTACATCTGCCATTATACATATTTGGTAACTATTTTTTGCCTTATATAAAGAACTGTTAAGAATGTCCTTCTGAAGCCAGAGAATAGCACAGCAGTAGGACATTTGCCTTGCACACAGCCTATCCAGGACGGACGGTGGTTCAAATCTTGGCATCCCATATGGTCCCCCATGCCTGCCAGGAGCGATTACTGAGTACAGAGTCAGGAAAAACCCCTGTGCGCTGCCAGGTGTGACCCCATCCCAAAAGGATTTTCTTCTGAGACCAGAGGAATAGTAGAGTGGGTAGGGCATTTTTCTTGCATGCAGTTGATTAGGGTTTGATCCCTGGCATCACATATGGTTCCGTAAGTCTGCCAGGAGTGGTTTCTAAATGCAGAGTCAAGAATAACCCCTGAATACTGCGGGTGTGGGCCCCAAAACAAAACTAAAAGTGTTTCCTTCCTTCCTTCCTTCCTTCCTTCCTTCCTTCCTTCCTTCCTTCCTTCCTTCCTTCCTTCCTTCCTTCCTTCCTTCCTTCCTTCCTTCCTTCCTTCCTTCCTTCCTTCCTTCTTTCCTTCCTTCCTTCCTCCTTCCTTCTTTCCTTCCCTCCTTCCTTCCCTCTCTTCTTCCCTCCCTCCCTCCCTCTGCAGTATTATGACCTACAGTCACAATGACTGTAGTAATTAAATCTTCAAGATTTATGTGTTTCATAGCTAGAAACTGGTTTTTCAGACATCCTTCTCTCATTTCAGTTATCTTATTCCTTATCTTATTCCTGATCTCTGGCATGACCATATCTATGAGAGTTTTATGTTTTTTTGTGGTACCAGGAATTAAATTCTGGCAAACATACAAGAGTTCTATTACTATATTAAATTATAGTGAAATTATAGTCTTTTGTTGTGCGATTTAATTCACTTAGTAGAATGATCTTTGGGCCCATTCATATTGCATCTTATGGCAAGATTTTATTATTTTCATAGACAAGTAAAATGTGTGTGTGTGTGTGTGTGTGTGTGTGTGTGTGTGTGTGTGTGTGTGTGTGTGTGTGGTGTTTTTGACCCATTTCAGTTTGACCCATTTCAGACTATGGGTCTTTCCTGTAAGGGGAGATTCTAATAACATTCTTGGCAGTCAAAATAATATGTCAATGTGAGCCAAAGAGGTAGCTCGGTGGACAGGTGTGCATTGCTTTCCACGCCAGGGGCCTAGATTTAATTCCCAGTATCACATGGTACCCCATCCTCTACCAGGAATGACCCCAAGAACTGAGCTAACCCTGAAAACCCAGAGCTTAAAAAAAGTGCGGCAATTACAGGTCCTCTATACACAGTGGTAGATACAATATTCTCTATTTTCAGAACCTAAAGCCAAATTTTGTTTGATATAATACTTGTTTTTCTTCAAAGAGGGAGGGAGACTTTTATGACTTTTCTGTAACTAATATAACTTGATTCTTTCTGACTCTTTGTAACAGTGCAAATCATAAAAAATACGTAGCCTTTGAGCTGAAGGCATATTCTAACCCACATAAGCAGATTGTCTTGAGAGCAGTGATTTGATTAATTCTGAGTCTTAATAGATTCTATATGATATCTATATCATATTCTATATGATGGTCATTGCCATAAAACAATTGTGGGAAAACATGGTTATGATGAGTTATCTGTGTTGACCACACAGAGGAGGGATAGGCGTAAGAGTTTAATCTGGGTATCCTGTTGTTTTAGACATACTGTCTTTAATGATTGAATTATGACTCCATGTATTTTAGATACAAATCTTTTATCAAATTCATAACTTGGAAGATATCTTAAAATAATACTTAAATGTTCACTGCTAATTATGTATTTCCTATTTATGCGAGCAGGAAACTTTTAATGGAATCATGAGTCACAAGAGAGGAAATAAACCTATCTAAGAAACTAATTCTTGCTAAATATATATACTCACAGAGAGGAAAATATCTTATAATAATTTTAGAATGAGAGCTTACTAAGACATCATGACCACTTCAGTTGGGTTGCAATAATAATTATTCATGTTTCTATATAGATCTAACCTCTATAAGTACCTTGATATTTAAACTTCTTGTACTCTTTTGAAAACTCTGAAATATTAATTTATTCCATTAATCTATGAAAACACAAAGGGGAAAGGAATTGTGGAAAGGAGCTAGAGGAGGCAATACAGGTCACATTTAAGCGTAATTTCAATCTAAACATTAGTTACATGTACACTAAAGTACTCAGACCAAAGTTTATTTTATAAAATATAAAGCCATCAAACTAATATAAAATGGATTCTATCACTTAACCATTATTTGTATATAATACCTATATGTGACATAAGAAATTAAATGGCCATCTACATCACAATAAATTATATAACCATAGTATAACTACGTGAGAAGAAATATTAAAAATGTAATGATATTTTGCTATATCTTTTAATATATAGGCCTAATTCCAATAAAGATTGCATTGATATTAGGGAAATATGTATGTGAACATTGCTCGTATCTTGAAAAATTTTAATAACAATAATCTATAAATTCAACTATTGGCCCTTGTTAACACTGAGCAAACTATATACTCAGACTATGCTTCATTGACTAGATCAGAGATACTAAAACATTTTCCACTAGTGATCCCTCTAGCCTCAGAAAATTTTACATGATCCTATATATATATAATAAGTATACAAATAACAAATAAAACATTTAGTTATAATAAATCATGTAGAAATTTATTTTAAAATGAAAAATTTGGGGGAAGATAATGAAATAAGAATTTTACTTTAAAATAAAACATTTGGGGCAAATGGTGCATGGGGGATATTTCTGGCTTTGCACTCAGTAAAGACCCATGGAACTTAGTGAATCATATGTTGTGATTGGAATTGAATCAGGGTCAGTTGCATACAAGGCAAATGTCTCACCTCCTGTAATATCCCTCCAGTGCCCAAAATGGTTTTTAAAACAATTTTGCTATATTGATTATGATCAATAGTTTAAGAAACTAAGATCTATTAAACTGATATGTATTATACCCCATCAGTAACAAATTGCAAACTACTATATAAAAGGAAAGAAAGGAAAATGAAGAGAAGACAGAGAGAGAGAAAGACAGAGACAAAGAGAGAGGAGAGAAAGACAGAGAGACACAGAAGAAAACTATCTGCCACAGAGGCAAGAAGGGGAAAGGGAAGGAGGAGAGTGAACATTGGGGTACACTGATGGCAGGAAATTTGCACTATTCAAGTGCACTATATGACTAAAACTCAATCATAGACAACTTTGTAACTGCACAAAAAAAAATCCCCCTGTATTATAAACAGCCTTGTAAACAAAAGTGCTTAAATAAAGTATTTTTAAAAATTAAAAAAAAAGAGACTATTATCTAGATAGTGGGCAAAAGACTTTATAGGATATTTTTTCTAGGGAAAACATGACAATGGTCACTGATAATGAATAGGTGATATTCAATGTCATAACCATAAATATAAAATAGGAAAATGCAAGTAAAAAAACCCAAAAAGTTACTATTTCACAGCCACTAGGATGACTATATATATATAAAAAAAAGACAGTGGTATATGTTGATAAAATGCCATACCAGTGAGAAAGGACTATATCAAAAACCCAAAAACAGCCAGTGCTTGTGATAATGTGGTGAAAAAAGAACTCTCATTCAACTAGAAGGACTCTCATCTGGTTCAATTTCTCTGAAAACAATTGAAAAAAAATTTTTTAAATAATATTTATTTATTTATTTTTTTATTTAAATACCTTGGTTACAAACATGATTATGACTCAGGCCCTTTATATCTGTGCCTAAAGCACAAGAACACTAATTGAAAAGATAGTTGTAAATCTCTGTTCATTACAGTTCTAATAACAAAGATCTGGAAATAACCCAAATGCCCCATGACTGATAAGTGGGTAAAAAAACTGTGGCATACATATACATACACATTTGTACATACAAACATACACACACACACACACACACACACCAGAAAAATGAAATACTACTCAGCTATAAGAAATTAGGAAATTTTTCTCTTGGCTACAATAAATGAAGCTACAAGGTATTGTTAAGCATATTTAAGACAGAAGGAGGAGGAGGATCTCACTCATATAAATGGTATATAAACAAACAAACAAAGGCAATGAGCAGAAAACAACCCCTTGGACTCTGACAAGGGAACAGAGATTACCAAGGTATTTAAGTGGAAGAACTGAAAGAATTTAGGTGGGAAAAAGACCAGAAAGAATTTCAGATAGTGATGGAGGAATTTTGGGATTTTGGTGGCAAAATAGCAAAATCATAAATATCAGTAATATTGGAAACCATGTTATGTTAAGAATGATAAAATTAATTTTTAAAATGTAGCTAAATTAGAGAATTAGAAATGAATAAGCATTCCAATAAGAGAGAGTTTCCTGTGAACAATTGCATTATGATTGTTAGGTAATCCAAGTATGGAAAAGAGGAGATGTAATGGGAACACAAGATCCAGGACACCCAATTAGAAGGAAAACTAATAAATCCAGGTAAGGGCTTTCCAGCAGACACATCTGGGTTTACATCCTTTCCTTATACATCTTAGCTGTATTAGCAAAGGCAAATCACTCACTTTTTGACTTAGTCTCACCATCTGGAAATGGGAAAAAATGGCAGTAGTAAAATGGAGTTGACATATAATTAAGTATATCTTTAGATTGAACAAATAAATTGGTTAGAATGTGAAGAGACTGGTACTCTCAAAATGAACACTTTAAGTTGGTTCTTTGAAAAAAATAAACAAGATAGATAAACAATTAGCAAGATTCACAAAGAAAGACAGAGTGAGTCTTAATAAACCAAGTTAGAAATGAAAGGAGGATGTCACTACATATACCACAAAAATTCAAAGGGTAATCAGAGATTACTTTGAGCATCTTTATGCCATGAAACAAGGAAATTTGTAATAAATAGATACATTCTTGGACTCCTTCCAAGGATGAACCAAGAATATATGGTATGCTTGAACAGGACTCTCACTACAGAAGATTTTTGAAATAATATTCAAAAGGATTCACAAAAAAATATTCCCCAAACAAAAGCTCAGGCCCAGACGGTTTCACTAGTGAATACTTTCAAACTTTTAAAGAGAGCCTACAGCCAATCCTTTTCAAGCTCTTCCAGGAAATTAAAGAAACAGAAACACTCCCAAACAGTTTCTATGAAGCAAACATCACAGTAATAACAAAAGCAGACAGATACCACAGAGAGAGAGAAAGGAACAGAGAGAGAAAGAGAGAGGAAGAGAAAAAAAGATAGAATTACAGGCTGATACCCTGATGAATATAGATGCAACAAAACACTAAAATATAGAATCCAACAAGTGTTCAGTTGTGGTGATAGAACAGTGGACAGTGCAATTTGTCTTGCACAAGATCAGCTTGGGTTTCATTCCCTGCATTCCATACGGTCCCGTGAAACCATGAGGAGTTATTCCTGAGTGCAGAGCCAAGAATAATCCTTGAGCTTTGCTGGGTGTGGCTCCAAAACAACAACAAGAAAAGAGATAAAAAGATAAGAAAAAGAAAAAGATTGTACACCATGACCAAGTAGGATTCATTCATTGCAAGGATGGTTTACTATATGCAAGTCAATCAATATAATACACCATATCAACAAAAGAAAATATAGTAATGATATTATCATAGCAATACATGCAGAGAAAACATTTGACAAAGTCCAGCTCTCATTCATGTTAAAAATGCTCAACAAGATGAGAATTGAAGAAACTTTCTCCAATAGAGTCAAAATCATTTACAACAAGCCCATGGCAACCATTATACTCAATGGGGAAAAACTAAAGCCTTTCCTTTAAGATATGATATAAGACAAGGTTGCCTACTCTGGTCACTTCTATTTGATAAAGTACTGCAAGTACTTGGCATAGCAGTTAGGAAGTAAATAATATCAGGGGCATTCATATAGGAAAAGAAGAAGTCAAGCTCTCATTGTTTGCAGATGACATGATACTTACTATATTTAGAAAATCCTAAAGACTACAAAAACTTATTTGAAACAATAGATTTGTATAATACAGCAAAAGGCTACAAAATTAATATGCAAAAATTCATGGCTTTTCCATTTACAAATAATGAACGAGAATGAAGAAATAAAAAAAGTCCCATTCACAATTGTACCTCAGAAAATCAAGTACCTTGCAGTCAACTTCACTAAAGAGGTGAAAGACCTATACAAAGAAAAAACTAAAACAACTGCTTCAATACATAAGAGAACACAAGAACATGAAAACATATACCCTGCTCATGGATCGGGTGTATTAATACCTAAAGTGATGTTCCTTGCTTTCAGCAAGCACCTTACTTGTGCTATCTCTCCAACACATGAACAAGTAAATTTAAATCAGCAAATTATGTTTTATATGAATTACACTCAATGATACTGATAAATTGTCTTTTTTTTTTTCAGGATTCTAAATGTTTTTATTGAATCACCTTGAGATCCAGAGTTGTTGATAGTTGAGCTTCAGTCATATAATGGTTCATTGTCTATCCTTTCAGCAGTATATATTTCTAGCCACTAATGTCCCTAGTTTCCCTCCCACCACACCTCCAAGCTGCCTATAGGCAGGCCCTTTTCTCTTCTTCTCTGCCTCTCCCTCTTTTTCCATGTAGGCACCATGGTTTGTAATACTGGTACTGAAATATTAACATGTTTATCTCTTTATCTCCTTTCAGCACCCAGGTCTTGTCCAGAGTGATCATTTCCAACTATCATTGTCACAGTAATTACTTTTCTAACCTAATTGAATTGTTCCTTCCCCACTCTCTCCATTTTGTGGCAAGTTTCCTGCCATAGACCTTCATTTCTTTGACTTTTTGACTGACTCTAAATTTTATATGACATTTCCTCAATGAAAATGAAAAACTCACATGATCCATTAACTATAGTTTCTACTTCCATACTTAAGAAGACAATCTAGCTGCTAATAACAAATGATACAGTCTAAGAATATTCATTTTATTTAAATTGGTGACCTGCAGTTATCAAAAACACTTACAGGTAGGACCAGATGGATTAGTAACATCAATTTGGTCTCAAGTGGACCAAAAAACCTAATGGCACAAAGCTTTGATGTTGTCAAACAACTAACCAAATAACACTTTGGATAAAAAGAAAACAGATGTACAGACACCACTGAGGGAGGCTTTGATCTCGTCTATGGTGGCTGCCTGCTCATAAAGGACACTGAAAACTTTGTTGCTTTTCCTAATGAGTCTTTTCTGCTTTATTAGGTTCATTGATTTCATGCACACCAAACAGGGAGGAAAGGCGCTGGTTTCTAAGAAAAGACTTTGATGTTTCACTAATACTAGCCAATAAACCATTTCTGCACTCTCAGCCAGTAAATCGTGATTTTAAGATATCTTCAAAAATAGCACATGCTGCCTCTCCTCATGAGAGCAGAGAGCACACCACACAGGGTCTCAGTCCAGAGTTAAGAACACCTTCCAAATCCCAATCAGATGCATTCAGCAACTTGGTATTTTTTATCTAGTTTATATGTTTGCTTCTTGTTTGTTTTTAAATTTAAATGTCAGTGACTGTTGGTCTCATGATATAGGCAATTTACAAAGAACTTAGGAAAAAGATTAGGTTTTAATGAGTCTAGTAGAGCTAATGTCACTCTTTAAGCTTTGGTTCTTGGGGAGATGAGGCTGCCTAATGGAATACACATAAGAAGGATCTTGATTGAGAAATAGACAGGATTTTCAGGATTACTCTGAGAAGAAAGATCATGCCAAAAGTTTTTCACTTAGTTTGGGGTATGGAGAAGGAATGATGGGTCACTATGTCAAAAACACAATAAACTGGGGAGAGAAAAGGATACTCAGTGCTGGGACTTTGCATGTTCCATATAAGAAAAGAGCTATTGCTCTGTTTATGGATTTGTATGTTTTTTTTGTTTGTTTGTTTGTTTTTGGGCCACACCCGGCAGTGCTCAGGGGTTACTCCAGGCTGTCTGCTCAGAAATAGCTCCTGGCAGGCACGGGGGATCATATGGGACACCGGGATTTGAACCAACCACCTTTGGTCCTGGATTGGCTGCTTGCAAGGCAAACACCGCAGTGCTATCTCTCTGGGCCCGGATTTGTATGTTTTATAAACTAGTGTCTAACCTTCAAGTTCTATAAATTTTTGGTTTCCCCTAGATTTCAATGTTTTTCAAATCCTAATAGAGAGATAAAAAAAAGTGAAAGCAGGCGGTATATTCTTGTTAACAGATTAAGAGGATCATTTAATGTTTCATATATGCCACCAAAAAGTATTCATCATCTAAATAATTTGTCAAATCCCAGATTTAGTATAGATGATTTGGCAAATTATCTATCTATACCCTTTACCCCCATTTTTTTTTTTTTTTGTTTCAAGGCTATACCAAAAAATACCAAGAAATACTCAGGACTTACTTATGTCTCTGAGCTCTAAAATTACTTCCAAGCGTTGTTTGGAGCACCAGGAATCAAACCAGAGTTGGCCATATATCCCTGGCCCTATTTATGACATCTCAACTCTTCTATGAACTCATCTATTAAATAAGGTATTTTTAGAGTTAGTATTTCTATAGATTTGCAATAAAAATATAGATCAGTTACTGCCTTTGTTGTTGTTTTGTTATTGGACCACACCTGGTGATGAACATGGGTTAGTCCTGGCTCTCCATTCAAAAATTTTTCCTTCAGGGCCTGAATTATAGTACAGCAGCTACATGCATGTGGGTGACATGGGTTCAATCCCATGTATCCCATATGGTCCCCCAAGTACCATTATGAGTAATTCCTGAGCATAGAACCAAGAGTTAAATCCCTTAGCACTGTAGGATGTGGCCCTAAACAAACAAACGAAACAAAAGAAAACCTCAACCAAACAAAAAGACACTTCCTAGATTATCCAGCCTTACCTTTGTGCATTGTCTAAAAGAGGTGGGGGGGGGCAGATTTCCTTTCTGCATGAACTTCAGCAGCCTAACAACCACCCACTACATCAGTGTTTCTCAATTATTTTCTGTCATGCATCCCCCCCAGGAAGAAGAAAACATTTTTCGTGCCCTCTGTGTGACTGTAAATAGTATCTTTATTAAAAAAAAAAAAAAACTTTAACCTGCAAAACAAAGTATAAAAAATACTTTGAGCTGATTTTTTAATCAGAGGTGATGTCTGGATTAATGGCTACCGTGAACACTTTTCGCAATGCGTAGCTTTTTGAAGCAGGGTTTGAAGCAGGACACAGCAACTCTCAGCTCCAGAGACATACAGAGACATAAACACGGTCTTAGCTTTTTGTGACAGTGTTTGCTGAGTGCGCCTCACTATTTGAAAAGCACTGCACTACACTCTCTTATAGAAATGGCTCAGCAAATAAAATAAAATAAAATAATACAAGTTAGCTAAATTCTTCCAGGTGAGATTGGACTACAGGGCTGGAAACTCTAGGTTCTTCCTTTTGGAAATGAATTGTCCTTAGCACACCCCATGCCCACCATTAGAAAACCAAGCAGTCCTTCTTCACCGCTGACATCTTTCCAGGAGAACAATGGCCTGACTACTCCACCAAGTTCCAGAAGAAAATAATGGCCAACAAAACTTCCCAGGTAGTCCGTCCTGGCTGACATCTATCTGGCTTTCTCAGAAAGGGAATGGGGGAGACAGATTTATTTTTCTATATGTGTAAAATGAATCTTATACATTGTAAAATCACTGCACATGTGTTTTTTCCACCCCCAGGTGGACAGGTCTGAGGAGATAGGGTAGTGGTGAAGAATTAATAAACCAAGCCAGTCAGGAGAGTCATGAAGTCAGTGGCTTTTCACTTCATGGTATCTCTGTGTGCTAAATCCAGACTGCCCTTACTTTATTAAACCAATACTCATTCACTAGGAGGGGGGAGTCAAGTGATCCAGGTGGTTTTTTACATATCAAAGGCTAGGTGCAAAGAAAAGAGGAAATTGGGAGAATGCTTTTGTTTGGATTAATAGCTGGGTGTCATCTTACATACATGATCTATAGCAGCTCATCTCAACTCTCTACACCCTCCTACAGAAATGAGTCAGCTTTGAAACAACCTTATTAAACTTCCAAGTGATCAAATTTGTTTTAGATCTAGATATCTTGAACCACTTGGGCATTTCCATGCAACACCTCTACATCTACAGTACTATCAACCCAGAAATATAATAGGAAATGTGAAGGGAAATTTACATAGTAATCTATCAATATCTGTGAGCCTACATAGAACAGAGACCACCAAACACAGCCCAATAAATAAATCCTTAGAGAGTGACTTTAGTAGCATAATGGAGAAATATAAGAATCTTTTTAAATTCACCTGTGTTGATCTAAGTTTTTTTTTATATTTTCTTTTTTTTAATTTTTTTCTCTTTATTTGAATATCTTGATTACGATCTAAGTTTTAATGATTCTATTTGCTTTTGTGTTGTAACAAACAATCTGAAGTAAATTTGTGTCTGTAAGAAGGCAAGCTACTATGGTGGATGGAAGTTTGGGACACTGATAAAGGAAGGTCACATTGGTGATGGGATTAATGTTTGAATATTTAATATCTAAAATGATGGTAAATTATGGTGTTATAATAAAAATTAAAAAAAATTACTCTTGGCAGTGCTCAGGGTCTCATCTGGAATGCCAAAATCAAACACCTGTAGGCTTTGTGCAGGCAAATTCCCTACATACTGGACTATCATTAATAGCCTCATTGTTTCATAACATTATAAAAGGAATAGGTTTTCCTTGTAGAAAAATACAGACAAGTTTGATATGTCTCTGAATATTTTTGTAATTCATTGGACGATGCATAATCTTGTACACTTCAAATCAAAGTTTAGAGTAAGGAGATAAATCAATATTTTACTTGCCCAATACTCTTAAAATATGAGGAGACTGAGGGATGCCTTGCCCAAAGTCCACAGCATCACTGACTGTGCACCTTACTGATATCCCAAGTAATTTAAATGACAAAAAATTGGGACATTGAACAATAGTTTTTAATAATTTATATTACTGATTGCAACTTTTTTTTTAAACAAAGGGATTATTTGTGAATTCTTTCAGAGGTTTCAGTGTGTAAATATTGGTGTCTTCAGAAAATACACACAACACAACAATCCTTGTATATCTGGCACATTCAGTTTAGGCCACTATGGTTACTTTTGTTCACTCCATAATGGTCCCAATGACCCATCTTGGGATCTCAGATAGTGTTTAGTAGATATTTCTCTAAAGAGATGGCTGAAGTTCACTTGGCTATTGGTGTTTGTGACACACAATATGAGACCAGTAGCAAAACAATATGAAAAACAATAGCTAGGTTTGCAGGGAGTTATAACAATCCCAAACTAACAAATGATGAAACACCAAGTAAAGGTGATGTGTGGAATAGTTTAAGGCTTTTTTGTTCTCCTTAACCAGTCACACTGCACAGTTAAAAAATAAGAAGCTATTCTTATTTATTTCCCACTTCAACCTGATAATTCCATTAGTGTTAGGGAGTAAAGAATACCCTGGCATAAAGACTGTCCTTTACTCTTTGCTCGTCTTCATTTAAAGTTACAATGTTGCCTTGTAAATTATAAGACTTAATATTTCTTGAAATTTAACTTCAAGCACATTATTTCCTGTGTTAAATATCATGCTATATTAGACATATCTTGAAAATGGCTACTTATCTCATTACATTTTACACGGTATGGATAGGTTGTTTGCTTGAAATTTTTGAAAAATTTTTGGGTCACACTTGGCTGTGCACAGGGCTGACTTCTGGCTTTGTGCTTAGGGATCACTTCTGGCTGGACTCAGGGCACCATGTAGTGCCTGGAATTTGAGTTAGAATAAGCAGCATGAAAAAATATATATCCTTGTAGACTTATGTCTACAAGTCTTTGATATTTTATTAATTTCAGATATTCATATTCTCATGTGAGATCAACTTAATACATTTTTAAGTATGCTTTCTTTTTTCCTAATAGTAATGTTTTCCCCTTAAAAATAAGGTATTCTAAAAATATTTAAAAACATTACTTACTTTAGAAATTTTCTCTGGATCATGGAGTATATTCTAGAGATGAAAATTTGCATGGGATAAGACTATATTCCATAGGAATTTTAAAGAAAGGCCCTGCTATATCAATCAGTATGTACCTCATCTTTTCTCACATTGTTTCAGTTTCAATAAAATATTTAAACACATGAATAAATAGAATAATTTGACCTGTCATCTGGACAGTTTGTAAATGCAATGTTTTGATACATGGTTAGGGCTGAATTGTTCATTTCATCCAGCTGTTTGGTATTAAATAAATACAGTCTTCAGATGCTGTAAATCCTTAGAGTTAAGGAATTTTGAATCGAGGATCTGGTTGCAAGGGAGATAAATTCTATTGGTTTGTCATCTATCTGAGGTTAACAAAACAACAGTAAATGCCCCAGAAATCACAACCATCACTAAGAATAAGGAGTCAATGTTTTCTGTTATTTTTCTTTCCTTCTTATCATTAAAAAGAATGAGGTGATGCAAGTCAGGGTAAAATCTCGAGTCAAACTCTAGCTGTTTTTATTTTCATAATTTACTTACACTAATAAAATGATAAAGGCATGTAATTAGCTCCAGATACTAGTACCTTGTTCATCAGTTGAAGACATATAGAAGTCTGAAGAAAACATTTAGTATCTAGGTGACTTAGGAAGACCCATTCTTGTTTACATAAATATCATGCTGAAGTCTAGTCAGTTTTTTAAGAAAATCAATCTATTTACTATCTACATTATGACTATGTAGTTAATTGAAGGCAGTGCAGTAGCTCATGAAGAAATGTGCAGATATGGAAATTTCATGACTATTAAAAATGAAGAGAATAATTTCTTAGCACTAGCATGCTAGAGCAGAAGTATTTAGCTAGGAAAGCATCTATAAATATAGACAGCTCTGTGCAGGTTCTTTCTAAACATCTGCTTTAGGTTTCATTGAAAATTAAATAAGTTGCAAGCATTAGGTCACACCTGGCTTTTACCCAAAATAAGGGCATTTCCCCAACTTCCTGTTTCCTTTTCACCTATCTCTTTATTATGTAAATGTACACTTAGACTAGAGTAGCTTGTAGCTTGATGTAGGTACTTTTGTCACTCACTCAACTTCCCCCCTCCTGGTTGGTTAATAAAGAGGTTTCTGTTTGGCTTGGCAATGGAATAGACCTGAGGTGAGAAGTCAACTGATTATTCGTGATTATCTCCTGACTGGCTTAGTTTATTAATTCTTCACAGCTACCCTGCTTCAGACCCATTCACCTGGGGTTAGAAATATGGCAAGTGTGGTTAATTTCAGAGTATGTATATTATTGTTCTCCAATGAACACTAGAGTATTGGAAGTTAAAAATTTGATGCTACAGTAATCCAGAAAAGGCAGATAAATGCTAAAAATTGAACTTTGTGGGATTTTGGTATGGAATCCTGGCAAAGAAATGAGAGAACTGTAAAAACCAACTACTATTCCACCCCCCACCAATAGTTATAAGCAACGCTATTTTTAAAGATGACAAACTAGAAAATAGTTTGAGATCTTTAGTAAAGAGAATGGTAAATCAAGTATTAACTGGAAACTGTCTTCAACTAGCTTTGTCCTTTAATCTAATTGCTTATTTGTTTATTTTGGTTTTATTTTGTGCCACACCTGGCTATCCTGGCTCTGCATTCAGGAATCACTCCTGGCAGGATTGGGGGACTGAATGGGATGAAATCCAGATTGGCCTCATGCAAGGTAAGCACTTTACCCATGTACCATCTCTCCAGTTCATTTTCTTTTACTTGTATTTAACTTCCTACATAAAAGGGAAGAGACATGTTCATCCCCTCCCCACTGACTCTGTTTTTTTTTTTTTATTGGCCATATTCAGCATTGCCTAGGACTTACTCATAGCTCTGAGTTCAGAACTCACAGGACTATAGGGTAATGAGGATCAAACCCAGATTGCCAGTGTTCAATTAAGTGTGGCGCCTGCTATACTCTCTCTCCAATCTCAAATTTTCTTTTTTCTTTTTTTAATTTTCAATTTTTTAAATTTATTTAAAGGAAATATATCACATAATTGACACAATTGATCATAATACATTTGTTTCAGGAAGAACAAAGGCAGAGTTATTAAAAAATAGAAAAACTAACAAGATGGAAGAGAAAAAAAGCTTCAGTGCAAGTATAATTTTGAAAATCATTGAGTCACCAATTAACTAATTAAAGGTCTAGCAGAACGTTTAATAAGCTTTTCTTCTATTTTTTTAAAGGATAAGAATTAAAGAAGTACAGCGAAAGCAGTGTTAGAGTGGCAACTGTTGTTTGCATAGGCACAGCAAAATATGGGGGACATGGAAAAGAAAAGCCTTAGCCTTAATACAAGGAGAACTTACCCCTAAAGTTTTCTGGCATAAAACCATTTCTAGGCTCCAGGCATACTAGGTTGTCCAACCCAAGTCATTGTCTGTAGTGTCAATACACTTTTATTTTTTCACACAGTCATTATGGTTGGTGTCAGGTTTCTGTAAAGATCCTGGAATTTGTGCATATTCTACATTAAAATCAGGATGATGTGGAGCGTCCTCTACAACCTCAATTTTTCTAACAGTGAAAATTTTTTCTTAAGTATCAGCTCTGTTCTAGCCACTGCAATGGAGCTCAGTGGTCATCTTTTAATATCCTTCCTTATCTGTAAATTAGATATTACTATGCCAACTATAGCACTGATATTCAGGATACTGAGTTCTTTCCTAGGATACTCCTTTATTCAATTACTTAGAATTTGAATTCAAATCTTCTTTATTCCAAGTTCCATGCTCTTGACCTCAAAAATTTTCTTACATGTAGAGCAACTTTTGAAAGTTAGTTCGAATCATTAAGGCAGAGATTGAAATGAAAGCTTCTAGGTGAAAATCTAGAGTTTAAGTGCAGAGAGGCAAAGTTAGGGAAGCATTGGCGCCATATCTACTGGTAACACTCCCGGGAGAGAAAGTGCATCATCTCATCCTTTCGCATGACTAAAGATGGCAGAACTTGGAAGTACTCTGGTCTACTGTTACTGTGTTAGTATAATATATAATTATTGTACATGACAGGTTCAAGGCATCAATGATCATGTATTAATTTTATATGTCAATGTCAAGCTCAGAAGTTTTATGCAGTTCTTTTTTAAAATCTTATTTACATTGTGACTTACAAAGTTACTCATAGTTGGGTTTCAGGCATACAATGTTTCAGAACCAATTCGACCACCAGTGTCAACCTCCCTCCACCAATATTCCTATGGTCCATCTCATGCCACCACACTTTTCCCCCCAGCCTACCAGCATAACAGGCCTGTTTGTTTCTTATTTTGATTATAAGTTTGGGTCTTATTATTTCTTTGCTGTTGACTCTTAGATATTTAGTTTCTGTTCTTAACATCACCAATCATCCCAAGATCCTGTGTCCACTGCCCAATGTCCTCCATCCTTTCATATATTCTTCTCCTTCCATTCAGTTTATTTCTTTTTCTTCACTCTACTCTGGGGTCTAGAGAGTTCTCAACAACCCCATTTAGACCATTGTGTTTCTTCATGCAGTTATTCTAAATATCACATAGAAGTGCTGCCATTCTGTATTTATTCTTCTTCTAGTTTGTTTCATTTAACATATCTTCCAGTTCCATCAATGTTGCAGCAAAATGCATTCGAAATGCAAGGAGTGTTGTCTCATAGCCATATAGTAATCCATTGCATATAAATACTACATCTTCATGATTTATTATTGGACATATAGGTTTATTAAACTTTTAGCTATTGTACTGAGTGTTTCAATAAATAGTGGTGTGCATACCTCCATTGGGATAAGTGTTTTTCTGTACTAGGGCTAGAGATCCAAAAGTGGAATTGTTGGGTCATATGGCAGATTGATTCTGAGTTTACTGAGAACTCTCCATACTGTTGTTCATAGGGGTTGGACCAGGCAGCATCCCCAATTTTCTTGTGTAATTATTAAATGGAGCAAAGAAGTAGACATCACCTTAAACTTTACAAATTTTGCTAAAAATGTATAATTATTCTTAAGGTTTAATCTGGTAGACAACTAGCGGTTTTTTTGAACTGAGAAATAATCTATTTCTCTCAGAAATCACACTCTTGAAAGATTGAGAAACAGAGCCAGATGGCTCATCTTCACCCATCATGCCACCATAATAAGTTAATTTGGACAAACCACCCTCATACACTAGACATTCAACTTTGGCAACCTGTAATTTTCAACTGTTTTAAAATCTTTCATTAAAGAAAAATGGAGAAGAAAGGGCTATAAATAGCAGACATTGTTTTAAGTAAGATTCACACAACTAGAACCTTTGAGACTTCTACAAAACACTAATAGTAGAAAGCACAGAGAAGCAGTAAAAGACAATTTGAAAAAAAAAAACATTGTAATTAAAGTACTAATGATTTTCTGATGTTAAAATGGAGATTACTTTTGAAATCCTACATGACTTATTTATGGTAAATCTAAAATGAATTCTGTGAATATATATTACTTAAGACTAAATAAAACAAGAAATATTTTACATAAGGTTCATTAGAATGCTAAAGACAAAATTACTTGCAGTGTTTTTGGTGGGGCAAAATGCTCCATGTTAAAGATGCAGATTTTTTTTATGGTTATACTGTATATTTGATTTATTTCTTTAATATGTTACAGATTCTTGATTTTCTGTACATTTCAAGGAACAATATTTATTCATTATTACATGAATTTATATTAGATTTACATATATTGAATATTACATTGTCTTTTTTACGATCTTTGTTCAATTATCTAGTGTCAGTGCATGATATTCTTGTACTTTAACTAGTGGATGTTGTGATTAAAAGTTTCTGTCTGTAGGTCTGGAGAGAATAATACAGCTGGTAAGGAGCATGCCTTGCATTAGGTTAGCCAGGGTTCCATTTTTGGCAGGTCCCTGAACACTGCATATGGAACCCCTGAATACAGATAGGAAAGATCTCTGAGTCCCAAAACTAAAATAAATTCAAGTAAAAAAAATCAAAGTTTCTGTCTGTTCATTCATACTTGTAAATTAGTGTTGAATACAAAATTGAAACAAAATATTTAACCCACTATCTAGGCTGTCACTCTTACTATAAAGTTGTTTGGTCTATATGTGTAGGAAATTATAGTGTTTAGAGTAAGTGAAGGATAAACATCATTTTGAAATGTATTAAGCCTCTATAGATTCTCAAATTTCATTAAAAACGATCAAACTCTAACAATATTCCAGTAATAACATTAAGAATAGTGGATCTTATTGTGTAGATGGAAACCCCCCAAAATCAGAAATATTTTAGAAAAGTGGCATCAAGTTTAATGAGCATCATGTTGGATGATCAGCTGATTGAAACAAATACATGGAATCAATATTATGAGAGTATTTCTATTAGAAGGGACATGTTTGACTTGCCCATATGAATTATTTTGTGATTGAAAACCACAGCTATTGGGGTTGAGATGGCTTAAATATGCTGGCTATGCATGAGGAAGGTTTAGATTCAATCATTGACATTACTATAGCTCTTGAGAAGCAACAGGAACAAGTGACCCTCAAGGATTCAGCTAGGTCTGAACACTGTCAGGGGTGGTTTCCAAACCCAAGCCAATCAATTAACAAGCAGAAATGACAATATTTATAGATGCTCCTGGCTTCTAGGAGATAAGGGAAAAGAGGATGTTTGTGGTTCATATCAGAATCAATGAAGTATTTCTGAAATAAGAAATCAAATATATTGAGTTCAGAGAGAGTAAAGTGGTTAATGTGCTTGTCTTACATGCAATTAATCTAGATTAAATCCCTTACATCCCTGCTCTGCTTCCGTCCCAATCAGGAGTGATCCTTGAACATAGCCAGGAGCACATCCTGAGCAAAGCCATGTATGGCCCAATGCCCTACCTTCACCAAAAAATGAATCTAAATATGTATTATGGAAACATTGCAAAATTTAATATTTTTTTCCTGTAAAATGAAGAAATTCATGACCTTTCCTAGATGGTCTAAATTGCCTTCCAACTTTACTTCATAATAATTTTAAATAATTTCCTTAAGAATTTTTGTTTGTTTTGGGGCCACACCCAGCAATGCTCAGGGGTTACTCCTGGCTCTGTGCTCAGAAATCGCTCCTGGCAGGCCGGAGGACCATATGGGATGCCAGGAATTGAACCCAGGTCCATCAAGGGTTGGTCATATGCAAGGCAAAAACCCTACAACTGTGCTATTTCTCAGGCCCCAACAAGACTTTTTTGTTATTATTGTTTTGTTTGTTCTTCTAAGAGCCAGTAAATATCATGGTAGCAAAGCCAGACACACTAGTACAGGGCTGGATGTACAAAAAGAGAATTATACAAGGAGAGCCAGAACTCAATTGTTCAGGCTTCCTACATATTGATAAAACTGAAACTGTTCTAAAGTAATTCAAACCTTATCCATATGTTGAATGAATGAGTTAATTACTTGTTATGACATGATTTGGAGTAATTAATTAGTAGATGTTGGGCCCTCAACATTCTTAAACATTATGCACACAATCCAGTTGTAAAGATAAAGCCAATGATTTATCTTCATTTTTATTCTGAGTTCTTGTGTGTGTAAGTTACATATCAATGCATTATTTATATTGTTTTTTATCTTGTTCAAGAAAATTATTAAATTTATACCATTTATACTATCTGTACATCAATATATGTATAGAAATAGGTATACATAAACTCTCTGCTAATATAAAAAACAAAATCAGCTTGATAAGCAATTTTCATCATCTTTTCTTTCCAAATATCACACTTGGGCTAATCCACATGAAAACTTTGGGTAAATGAACAAAGGAGGCTTTTTCAGGAGTTCCTACCTCCTTGGTATATGTCTCTGGAATTTCTAGTATCTTCTATATTAGAAAAAGGTTTTCCTTCCTCAGGTGCTCAGTTCTCATTTGGAGACCAGAGGAGACTGAACTTCAGCTCCCCAGTATCATTCTGACTGGAACAGCGCAGCTTCTGCCTATCTGATGCCTTTGGGTTATACATTTAGCCATTAAAATTGGGCTAATTTCCTGGAAGATGGGGAGTCCTCATTTTTCTCCAATGATAGATTTCAAAAGTATTTTCAGCAAGGGCCTGGCTCTTACCCTGGAATCATTGATAGTGGAGCACTTGCTCTGTCTGCTGGGTGTACTGCACATTTCTGGGTATAGTAGGACTGGATAAGTAACATGAACATTGGTCCCTGTTTTCAGAGCACATGATTGCAAAATCAAAAGAAAGCATGGTGCTGTGGTGATTTAGAAGCCAAATTCTGAATACATTATCATTTTCTTTTGCTCTTCCCTGCCTAACATGAAAATAGAAAAGTGTGAGCAGGAGGAATTTGAGTGCATCTATCTAGGACATGAGAATTGCATCTATCTAAGATATAAGAATTGTTTGTGGGCCCGTAGAGATAGCACAGCGGCGTTTGCCTTGCAAGCAGCCGATCCAGGACCAAAGGTGGTTGGTTCGAATCCCGGTGTCCCATATGGTCCCCCGTGCCTGCCAGGAGCTATTTCTGAGCAGACAGCCAGGAGTAACCCCTGAGGACCTCCGGCTGTGGCCCAAAAACCAAAAAAAAAAAAAAAGAATTGTTTGTTTGGTTTGGATCTCTCAAGTTGTGGTAAAGGGGCCTAGGGCTACTCCCAGAAATTTTCCGTCTATCAGCCCTGAAGAATTTGAATCTAGGACCTAAAGATGTAGAGCTGCTTGGTTGCTGTGGGGTTGGGAGCCACCAGTGCCAGCCGGGCAGTACTCAGAGGCTGTGTGGTGCTGGAGATTGAACCAAAGTTGTGCACATGCAAAACTGCACCCCAATCCTAATACTAGCTCCCTAGATTCCTAGGATAAGAAATTTAATTTTAAAATTCTCTAATCAACAAGGAACAACTCAGAAAATGTTATAGCTATTGATCTTGTGAAGAAACAACTGCAATTTTGCATAAATGGATGCAGAGGCTTCCTAGATAAAGACTCAGTTTTATAGTACATAAATCGTTGAAGAAGATTGCAATGAACATTCTAGTATTGGGTTGCTGTGAAGATGAAAACAGTACTTAAGGTTTACTATCTGTATGCAGAACAGTTAACAGTTCACGGCAAGTGAAGCAGGTGTTGAGGCTGAGTAAGTGGAGAGTGAGGAGGCAGGTAGTGCAAGAGCAGACTGGGGTCTGTTATTGGGTTCTATTATTCTATTTTCTCTAATTGGCCAGGCACAAAATTGTCAAATGATTCCTCAGAGGTATGAATTGTATCAATAGATGGGAAGCAGTCCTCTTTAAATCGAGATGTCAGGGATTCTGGCCAACATTATAACAAACTCCAGGCACCCAATCAAACAGTTAAATCATACCCACATACATATCGACTTCCATGGGGACATAGGAAATAAGCTCAGATCTGTACCATGGTCCACTTCAAAGGAGAATGCAATAGAAAGGAGTCGTTTAAGATAGAGTTAAAATATTGACTACTGCAGAATTATAACTTAGAAAGAAATGTTCCACTCTAGCAACAAACTAGTTTACAAAGTAATTTGAAGTTCATTGGAAAAAAAAAACAGAGTTTGGGAGGTGAGCCAAGGAGCCCGCATTTCTGTAATGCTTGTTCTGCTGCCAGTGATAAACATTAGTGCATCCTTTTAGCCCTCTGCCCACTGGAGTGCTGTCTAAGTGGATGCAGTGCTCTCTAAGTATAAATAATCTTAATCTTCAAATGAACAGGAGACACATGGGAACAAGACAGAGTGCTTTTTTTTTTGCGTAGCTCTTTACACAAACTTCTGAAGAGCCAACCAGTGTGCTATGGAATACTTTGAATACATTTCTCCAGAGATTTGGGCAAGTTTCTTTGCAGTTACTAAACTGGATTTGCACCCCTCTTCCAATAAAAGTGTACACTTGAATACACTGAGCACAAAAGCTTTGGGAAAAATAAACGTTTAATCAGATTCAAAGGTACAGAAAAGGCAGGTAGTTCAAAGGAACATAAAAATGATGTCCATTTGGGCCTGGAGGGATAGCACAGCGGCGTTTGCTTTGCAAGCAGCCAATCCAGGACCAAAGGTGGTTGGTTCGAATCCCGGTGTCCCATATGGTCCCCGAGCCTGCCAGGAGCTATTTCTGAGCAGATAGCCAGGAGTAACCCTTGAGCACCGCCGGGTGTGGCCCAAAAACAAAAAAAAAAATGATGTCTATTTAAATTTTGTGACTGTCATGTGGACTAGGTTAGCCAGTTTTTCATAACATGTTTTTAATTTTGGTGGAAGACCAAGATGAAATCACTTCACAACATATAAACACATATATGCAAAAATGCACATATATAGATAGATATGCAACAAGGGAGAACCAAGATTAGTAATGTGCAAATTCTTTTCAAATAGGACATATATGTGCATATATTTATTCTCTTTACTTTGAAAATATCTTTTTTTCTGAAAGGGGAAAGCGCTTCAATATGTAAAATCTAAATCTTTATAATCAAGGTATTTGTTTCCTAGTGTCAGTAGCTGAGTTTGGTTCAGGGTACAAATAATTAAATTATGAATAATTCTGGGTAGCATTGGGTTATTTCTTCTAATCAGATTCAGAAGACTAAGAAACAGAGGGCAAGCAAGTCGAGAGAATGAAAATCAATCTTTGAGAAGAAAGGGAATGTTAGTGAGGAGAAAGGAAAAAGTTCTGGAGCTTTAGTTGGAGCCTAAACTATTACAGTGTGGGCTTAATGTCTGTTGAGAGTTAATGCACTTCACTCCAGGGGTTTTGAGAGGTCAAATTGTGGATTTATAACATCCCTGTATGCCCACTTTGAACTTCTCTTCACCTGAAATAAAAGCAGATGTTTAGAAATGATTTCAAGAGGTGAGAAGTGCTTTCAATTAAGAGTTAAGAAAAGACAAAATCATGCAATTTGCAGCTACATGGAGAGACCTGGAGATCATCATGCTGAGTGTAGTTAGCGGAAGAGATTGACACAGAATGATCTCTCATATGTGGAATATTAAAAACATAATGGTGGAATAACTAATGCCCAAAGATAATGGAAACAAAGAACATGAGAAATGATTTCAATAGGACAGGACCGGAGATAAGGGGTAGGGTAGGATGGGAAATGCCTATGGGGGAGGAAAGTATTCAACCAGAAGATTGTTGATGAAAAGGTGGTAAAGTTTTATGTATGAAACCTTATCAGCAAACTGTAAATCAGAGTGCAAAAATTTATATTAAAATAAAAAATAAAGTGCCTCTTGGGGGCTGGAGAGATAGCATGGAGGTAATGTGTTGTTTGCCTTGCATGCAGAAGGACTGTGGTTCAAATCCCAGCATCCCATATAGTCCTCCAAGCCTACCAGGAGCAATTTCTGAGCATAAAGTCAGGAGTAACCCTTGAACGCTGTTGGGTGTGACCCAAAAACCAAAGAAAAATGTGCCTCTTGTAGGTGGAAAGAAAATCGGGGGCTTTGATAGAGGGAAGTCGACACTAGTGAAGGATCTGTGTCAAAACATTAGATGCCTGAAACCCAATAATCAACTTCGCAATTTCACTATGACTATTTAAAAATAAAAGTTAAGAAGTTAAGAAAAGGCTACTTAGGAAAGTTCTATTAGACAAGTATCTGTTATGCACTTTAATCTGAGTTAAGTGAAAGACACCATCACATAGAAATATAAATTCCAACTGAATTTGGTACATATATAAATCAGAGTATATATGTATGTATCTCAATGTTGATAGGTAATGTCTCACATTTTCCTTCATTCTGGCTTTTAGCTCACTATTGCCTTTGTATTTTTTTTTAATTCTAGGTCTGGTTCAAGAAAAAGAAGCTATATCACAAATTAATATTTTAATATTATTCTCTATAAATGTAACAGAAAGAACAAAAGTATTTTCCCTATGGTCTATGTACTGCACCCCACCATGCCAAAGCAAGTGCTCTTAATGTCAAAGTAACAATGCAAAGTAGGGACAAAGGAATATGGGTTGAGACCCCCTTAAATGAGGTATTCTAATAGGTAGATCCTACTGAGCTATTAGGAAGTAATAGTTATTAGCATACTACCCCTCACAATCTTTCATGGGCCAATTAGTCAAGTTGGAATATCCAGATCCTAATATTCTTTTATTTATCCATTAACAACATACTTTTTGGTCCTTTACTATGCTGTACTAAGAGGAAGGAGGCTGAAATCTGGTCATCTGGCTCACTCTTAGGAAATCTAATGGAAGCCTTATTGGGGGAAAGGTAATTGAACTTTTGCTGGGAGATGTGGGGATTATTCATGGATTAAGATGATCTGAACTAGTGGTTTTCAACCATATTAGCTAGGAAGAGTACTATTACAGACAAAAATGTGTGCCCCTTGACATGACTACTTACAATATTTGTTAAGGAAGACAAGCATATATTTTATTTTACAGGCTTGTTCAATTTGTCCTTTTTGTCCTAAAACATTCTGTTTCTCTGCCAATTCCTCTTGTAAAGACATCTTTCCTAGGACAGCACTGCTCTGAGTTCCTTGCAGCACATACTCAAGCAAAGTAATGAAGTTTTATGAAGAATCCTGGTATCTATCAGCTGTTGGAAACTTACTAACATAGAAATACACATTGTTGAGATATTTTGGAATAATGAATACTAAACACTAAGGGAAAAGAAAAAAGTCTCTTCCCATTTCATTATAGGTTTTCCATTTGTGAAAACTTAACATTGAAGATTGCTTATTATTCAATGTGCATGAATTGGTAGAATTTGAGACCACTATGAAAGTGCTATAAAGATTAAGGAGTATAAGACCATGAACACATTTCTTCCACCCTCAACACCCCCCCCCAATAAATGAGTGGGGACTCTGAAATAGATTTTCAAGTACAAGTAGACTCTGGATCAGAACTTCAGAGTACAAACAACTGTAACATTTGCAATTACCAAGAATTTGCACAGGACTAATAAAGCAAAGATCTTTTCCTGGAGTATAATTGAACACTGTCTTTGCTTACAGCTATTCTTAACATTTTGAACCCTCGTTTACCTCAAGGGATGATTCTCTTTATCATCAAGAAAATAGAGGACATATTAATTTCTGGGGTCAAAAATTATTCCATCTTTCCTCTAGGACTGTCTCTTTTTCTGTCCTATATGCAACTTCTTCAATTTTTCCAAGTCTACTCTTTTCTTCCTCTAGTTTGCACTCCTGCTTACACCTGACCACTTGTGTCTTAGAAAGATCAGATACCTACACCCTTATTTCCTACCAATCCCCGTTTCTTCTTCAAAATTCCTCATTTTACTTGGAACCACCATTTTCTTTTCTTTTCTTTTCTTTTCTTTCTTTCTTTCTTTCTTTCTTTCTTTCTTTCTTTCTTTCTTTCTTTCTTTCTTTCTTTCTTTCTTTCTTTCTTTCTTTCTTTCTTTCTTTCTTTCTTTCTTTCTTCTTCCTTCCTTCCTTCCTTCCTTCCTTCCTTCCTTCCTTCCTTCCTTCCTTCCTTCCTTCCTTCCTTCCTTCCTTCTTTCTCTCTCTCTCTCTCTCTCTCTCTCCCTCCCTCCCTCCCTCCCTCCTTCCCTCCCTCCCTCCCTCCCTCCCTCCCTCCCTCCCTCCCTCCCTCCCTCCCTTCCTTCCTTCCTTCCTTCCTTCCTTCCTTCCTTCCTTCCTTCCTTCCTTCCTTCCTTCCTTCCTTCCTTCCTTCCTTCCTTCCTTTCTTCGTTTTTTTTTGTTTGTTTGTTTGTTTTGGGTCAAACCCAGTGGTGCTCAGAGATTACTCCTGGTTCTGCACTCAGAAATCGCTCCTGGCAGACACAGGAACCATATAGGACACCAGGATTTGATCCACTGACTGTCCTGGATCGGCTGCCTGCAAGGAAAATGCACTACTGCTGTGCTATCTCTCCAGGCCCTGGAACCATCATTTTCAACATCAGGGTAGAATGTGGTGATTAAACTTGAACACCTCCCTTTCCTATTCTCCACACAAATAATTAACCCCAGTAGTAATTATTTTTCTTTGCAAATGTTTTTCAAATCTATTCTCTATTTTTAGATGAGTTATATTTCCTTCATTTGAATCTTAGAATCTTTCCTTAGACTGCTTTCAAAGACTCTTAATGAATCTCCATTGCCTAAAAATAAGGTCCTTTCCTGCTAGTAGAATATTCAAGACTTTCCGTTTTCCACTTTCATCTGCCTCTCTTCATGTTCCACTTTACCAAACTGCACATAGCAAACTACTGCATTTACTCCTTTTATTTAAAACCTCCTCCCTCCCTCCTTCCTCCCTACGTCCTCCCTGTATTCCTATGATTTACTTTAATCTACCATCTCTGATCCAAGTTTTTCTCTTCTGTGATCCTACTCTACCTATGTACACCTGTTCCTTATCACCTGTATATTATATTTCTCTGCAATTATCTGTGTGCTCATATTACCTCCGACACTTATGTCCTTCTCTGATGCTTTTAGTAAAGAGAATAATGTCTGCCTACATACACATGGCACATTTGTTTTCATATTTATAAGAGAACTGGATATTCCTTGACATGTTTGCACAGAGAGTTGAACTCCTTGTTTTCAGCAAAAGGAAGGATCCCAAGTCATATGAAGAGGCCAAGAGGGTGTCCTATTGGGCCCCAGCTCAATTGACAACAGCAAAACCAGCATTAACCACCAGAATGAAGATTCCTCTATTGAACCAACTTTGATTTCAAGTTCTTGCAGTTGAATCATCTCAGCTCCTGAAACTTTCCACTTGAATCCATTGACTGTATGAAGCAGAGATCCACAATGCCCATCCTAACATCTAATCCATATAATTTGTGAGCACAATAGGTAGTTGTTTTAAACTACTGAGCTTTAGGGTGATTTTGCATCAATAGTAAACAGGATATCACAACAGGAATCTACTCAAACTCCATTAAACCTCCCTTGGCTCTGCTCTCGGGTTGATCTATTCTCCTTTTACTTTTTTTTTGCTTTCAGAAATCATAGTCTAAAAGCTACTTGTGCCCAGTTCTTTGCTTGGGTAATTTACTTTTAGAGAAATTAAATTAAATACTGTCTAACCCCACTACCACATTATTCTGATGGAAATAAAGTACTTTAAAATGCTTCATACCTGAATAAAACTTAGGCTTGTGGTGGTCCTGAGAAAGATTAAATGAAAGGTAAAATAATGTTTGTTTGTTTGTTTTTTTACCAGAAGTGAGGATTTGTTTAGAGGATGATAGCAGTGATGAAAAATGAAAGGAAGCAACGAGGTTAAAGATATGTTTTCATTTATAGAATATTTTAATTCCTTTTTCTTTTTTGGGACAAGGCCACACCCAGAAGTGTTAAGGGTTTATTCCTTGTTCCATGCTCTGTGATCACTCCTGACAAGTCTTGTGGGACCAAATGGGGTCCTGGGGGGATGGTTGAAACTAGGTTGACCACATGAAAACCCAGAACTTTACCTTCTAAACTAGCTTTTCAGCCAGTCATGCTTTTCTCTGAAGAAAAAAAAAACAACTGTGTTCAAAAGACTGAACAAATGACTTTAAAGTATATTAGATGTTCTTTTTCTATACAATTTCTTTTTTTTTTTTTTTTTTTTGGTTTTTTTGGGCCACACCCGGTAACGCTCAGGGGTTACTCCTGGCTATGCGCTCAGAAGTTGCTCCTGGCTTGGGGGACCATATGGGACGCCGGGGGATCGAACCGCGGTCCGTCCGAGGCTAGCGCAGGCAAGGCAGGCACCTTACCTCTTGCGCCACCGCCCGGCCCCATTTAAAGTTTTTTGGTTTTTTTTTTGTGTGTGTGGTTTTTGGGTCACACCCGGCAGTGCTCAGGGGTTACTCCTGGCTTCATGCTCAGAAATTGCTCCTGGCAGGCACGGGGGACCATATGGAATGCCGGGATTCGAACCGATGACCTTCTGCATGAAAGGCAAACACCCTACCTCCATGCTATCTCTCCAGCCCCTTTCTATACAATTTCAAGGTAACTATTTAAAAGACTGTCAACCAAGAGAAAATTAGGATTTGAGAAAGCAACAAGGTGACATTAATGCAGTATTGTTACTAAAGTTTTAATATATACAGTGCTCTTCCTCCATTGCTACAGCAGCATTTTAGATTATATGTATATATATATCATACAATAATAAGAATTAGATTTTTAAAAGGTATTTGAAAATAAAAAACACTCAAAAATCTTGTAGATTGAAAAGGACAAAGACAGCAATTCACATCAATCTCGTTTCAGATTGCATTTTTAGTAAAGATGCCTACAAAAGTATAGTAAATCAAATGGTTTTTATTTATATAACTACATTCCATCACCCAATACTCACTTACATAGTCTTCAAGATCTTTATCACATTTATGTGGGTCCCTATTTAATATCTGGTGATAAGCCAAGAAATATGGCTATGTCTTAGTACCCAGGATAGTGCCTGAGACATATTTATAATATTTGTGAAATGAATAAAGCAGTGTTATAAGGTCAATGCATCTCGGCATTCAGATCATAAATTCTGTACATTCCTGGTTTGTTGTCAGTACAGTGCCCCACCTAGAAGTGACCCTTGGTTGCAAAACTTTAATGGACAAAACCCAGACAGAGTGTCTCTCTAAAATATAGGCAGAAACAGTCTCCTCTGTAACAAGCATACCATCCAGATATCCTGCGTTCTTAGCCACATTGCAAGGAGTTTCACCTATTGCCCAGAAAGAATTTAGTTGCTATTGTTTTTTTTTTGTTTTTTTGTTTCTGTTTTGCTAAATATTTAATGCAAACCACTGAAAATAAACAAGAGGCAAAAATATTGTTGAAATGATGGCAAGAATTTATTACCTGGACAAGTGCCCAAAAAAGTCAGTTCCAGTTGTTCCATTAATAGTCAAAACTTCAGACATTGCCAGACTATCCGGTTGTGCAATTTGGCACAGCTTTTACTAGGTCAGGATTATAATTGCATAGCCAGTATAGCCAACACTTTTTCCAGTACCAACTATATTAGATATACTACCTTGCAGAGAGTGATTACCGTATACAATCAAGTCATTGTTAACATTTTTTCTGTACTTAAAATATGCAAACAAAACTTTTGAAGTGCTTTGCTTATAGTGATCTTCCTAATTGTTCACAATCTCCTTAAAGGGTCCATGTGTTAAAATCATGTCCATTTTATAGATGAGCACATAAAGGCACAAAGAAGTTAAGGAACCTTTAAGACACATTACAAAGGGCTGAAATCATGCCTCACAAAGTCTCGATGATCCATGTTTTTAAGTGCTACATGATACTACTTCTCAGAACCTGACTGTCTACCCTTAAAATACGGCATGTCTTTAAATATATAAAGCTCAAATTTTCAAGATAAAAAGTCCAAACTCATGCAAAAAAATTGGCCTGCTTTACCTAAGGACTAATTATCATAGACTTAATGTTGATGTTGCTAGAATGCATTTTGAACCACACTGTGCAATATTTTATTAAAAGGATAATGAGACTCTGGTACTACCTAGAAAGGTTAAGCAAAGAAAGCACTTTCTGGCCTGTACTCATTTTAGTGAGCTATTGTTTATGGTAAATCTAGTACTGAAATGTAAATTAGTTTAGCTGGAGTTTTGCAATCCTTTGAGAACATTCCTCTGGGACTGATAACTTTCAATTATAAAGTGAGAAGCAAGCATTTGACATTGCAGCTCTAGGAAAAAGGGACCCGTCTCTGTCTCTGTCATCAGCAACATTTGCAAAGTGATAATAGGTAATGGAAACATCTCTTAGATTGTGTTGCTGGGGTTTCTTGCTTTCTCCTTGCTTTTGTTCCTTTCTAAGTTTTTTGCTCTGTATTATTAGTAACTTCACTTAATTGTTGACATATGCTCATACAATCCAATTACTCATATGAAAATTTCTGCTCTTCCTAGAACTAAAGGAGTCATTGTCTCTCTGGCTCCTCTTATACAACTTTCTCTTGCTTCTATACCTTATGAGATTCAGTACAGTAGAAAATATTCTCTTGGAGAATATTTCTCTTTTATAGTTGAGGCCATCACACCAAAACCAACCTAATCTCTTGCAGCTCCTTCCTTCGCAGACTCTTGCAGGGAAGTTCAGACACTGCCTTTTACTTCATTGTTGGTAGTGTCACCACTACCAAAATGTTCTATTGCTGGTCTATAGACATTCATTCTAAGACCCTTAAGACCATAACTCTGGATCCATTACTCCTTAGAGAGTATTCTAAAGAAGCCTTCCAGGAAGCCATAACAATAGCACAGCGGGTAATGCATTTGTCTTGCAATTTGTCTGGGGTTCCATCCTGCATCCCATATGGTCCCCTGAGCCTGCCAGGAGTGATTCCTGAGTGCAGAGCCAGGATTAACCCTTGAGTGTCACAGGATGTGGTCCCAAACCAAACCAAAACAAAAAAATTATTAAAAAAAAAAAAAGAATTCTTCCACTCTAACACTTCGTTCTGGTCTCAGTCTACCATCTGTCTCTCCTCTATAGCTGGGCTTAGATAAACCTCTCATTTATTGTTCTCAAACATGTGTCCTTAATTGTCTGAAATCCTGAATTCTCATGGCCTTCATGAAGAAGTTTCACACCAAGTTAAGCTGTAATTTTTTCTTTCTTTTTCTTCCCATGATGGTTACATAATTACTCTTGGAGAAAATGGCACTACTAGTACATGGGATTTCCCCTTGCTAACTTTAGGGTTTTTTTTTTTTTTTTTTTGACTCACTTTGTAGACTTCTCTGCATACTCTGATTCTTCTAAACTTTCCACACTCATCCCAACCATTTTTAACAGACTATACCAATACATTAGAAAGTAAGACAGTTATATCTCTTGGCCATTCCGAGTGAAGTTACCTATTACTATAACAATCTCTATCACATTTACAGTCTCAGGATAACTTCCTCTTAACAAAATTATCATTTACTTGTGCCTTTCAGCCTATACACTGAATAATAATTAAAACAATTTTCTGGTCCTTTTCTTTCCTTTTCTCTTTCCTCCCTCTCTCCCTCCCTCATCCCCTCCCTTCCTCCTTCCCCTTCACTTCTTTCCTTCCTTCCTTCCTTCCTTCCTTCCTTCCTTCCTTCCTTCCTTCCTTCCTTCCTTCCTTCCTTCCTTCCTTCCTTCCTTCCTTCCTTCCTACCTTCCTTCCTTCCTACCTTCCTTCCTTCCTTCCTATCTCCCTTCCTCCCCTTCTACTTTCCTCCTCTTCTTTCTATTTTATCCATTTCCTATACTTTTCTCCTTTTTTCATCCTCTCTTCCTTCACTTAAGCCCTCATGTTTCATTTTTCCTTCATTTTAATTGGCTACTTTCCCTTTAGCTTAAACTCATGCTCATTATTCTCTGATCCTCTTTAAGATACAAATTATTGGGGTCGGAGAGATAGCATGGCAGTAAGGCGCTTGCCTTTCATGCAGAAGGACCGTGGTTCAAATCCCGGCATCCCATATGGTCCCCCATGCCTGCCAGGGACAATTTCTGAGCATGGAGCCAGGAGTAACCCCGAGTGCTGCCGGGTGTGACCCCTCAAAAAAAAGATGCAAAAAAATTAAATTTTTAACAGCGAAATGAACATTTACCCTCAAATCTCCATTCCAAACTATTCCCTTTTTACTTTCCCTCAAATGTCTCCAAATGACAAACTTCCACAGCTGTCATTTCCTTCAAATGTCTGGCTATTTCTTGTCTTTTAATGTTACATGTCATCTATTCTCCTTGAAGTAACTTTGCTGTCAGAACGCTCCAGGGTTGTTGGGAGAGTCTCTGGAATTGATTTGGACATTGTGACTATTTCGCTGCCATTTGCCTTTTCTTTACTTGAGAAATAGACAAAAAAGATCACTTAGCACAGAACATGCTATGTTATTACTGTTCACCATATTTCTATTGCCTAGCACAATAGCTGGCACTTGGGGAAGATCAGTGTGTTTTTTTTTTTCTACTTTATTGTTATTGTTTTTATACCATATCCAAGTGGTGCTCAGGGCTTATTCCTGATTCTGTGCTCAGAAATCATATGTGGCAGTGTTAGGAGGATCATAAGGGGTCCCAGGGAATAGAATCTGAGTTTACTGCAGGAATGGCAAGAACTTTACCTGCTGTCTAACCTCTCTTACTTATGCCAATATGTGCTTGTTAAATAAATCTTTCTATATATAGTTTAACCAAACAACTCTGATTCGTTCATATTGACTTATTGTTTTGATATACTCTTTTTTTTTCGGCCACACCAGTTTGATGCTCAAGGCTTACTCCTGGCTAAGTGCTCAGAAATTGCCCCTGACTTGGTGGGACTATATGGGATGTGGGGGAATCAAACCATGGTTCTTCCTTGGCTAGCGCTTGCAAGGCAGACACCTTACCTCTAGCGCCACCTCACCGGCCCCTACTCTTTTTTTTTTTTTTTTTTTATCATTCCCAGCAATGCTCAGGGGCTAGACCTATCTCTGTTCCCAGGGGTTATTCTTTTCATATGCTCTGGGGACCATATGTGTGTCAGGGATCAAAGTGGCATTGGTCATATGCAAGGCAAGTGCCTTAACTTCTCTACTATCTATCTAGCACCATATCTGGTTATTTTTGACTAATTATAGCACTGTTCCATATTAGAGTATTAATTATTCCCATTTGCATCACTAAATCTCTCCAAAGATCTTAGATGGTTTTTGGAGTTCACTGTGTGGAGAAGTGTTGAGTCATATCCAACTGAGCTCAAACCTCACTCTTGGGTCTGTACTATGTGAAATTTTTTTAGTAGTATTCAGGAAACCATATATAGCGGTATCAAACTTTGGTCTGCCACATGCAAGGCAAAAGCTTTTTCCACTGTACTATCTTTTTGGTCCCAAGAAGAGTGATTTGGACTATAGTCACACTTATATTTAAATTTAAATCTTATTTACAGACGACAGTAAGTATAATCAAGAATGGAACCAGAAAAGTAGTCCTACTTATGGATAGACCACACATGTTCACTGTTAAACTGCTATGTACATCTTTAAATACATTATAATGAAGCTATAAAAGGTTCACAGGAAATCATTTAAAGAACAGAAAAGAACATAAAGCTAACATATGATCTATTCCCCACATCTTGCAATAACAGAGCAATACTTGGGGTAACTCTTAGAAAACTACAAGAAATATTTCAGGACAAACTAAAAAGGAGCTATTAATACCAAGTAATAACATATTTGGAACTCATATGGAATTAATTAGCCTGAGAAATGAATTAGTTAAAATTTGAGGTAATATGAATATATTAGCAAATTAGCTGATATAGAGCTAAAACAATGGGGCAATGATTATTGAGGATTTCCTAACCTTTGCCTGCATATCAGAGATTAATTGTGATTTAGATTTTCCTTGAAAGTGCACTGTATCATGAAACTTTCTGATATAGCTTCTCCATTGGTGGTGGTTCTTATCCTCTAGAGTAATAAAATATAATATGCATGTGGCATATATTCATATATTAACACTAAGATCAAATAAAAAGAAAATAAATTAAAAAATTGGAAATTTTAATATCGACTTTATTTCTTTCACTGTTTCCCTACTACATTGTGTTAAAGCTGAAGAATTTAGTAAATCAGATAAACTATTTTAATAAAAATAGCCTCTAAGTGGAAATATCCTTATCTGAGCAAACCCTGGAGCCTGCCTTCTCCAGACTATACATCTTTGTGATGACTTGAAAGTGTCCTTAGCTATAGTAGGAAACTGGCTACGTGGTACATATGATGTATGCTAATTTTATCTCCCCCTCTTTTTTAATACCCTTATTTATTAAGAAGTTAGAACACCCCAAAATTTAAAAAGCAGCAAATGCTTAGGAGAAACAAAAACATTGCTAAGGTAGAACATCTGGATTTCATCATTGCAAGCCTGACGTCAGGACTCAGTCCAAATGTTAAGGAGAGTAATTATCTGAAGTATGAGTGAATGTGGTCTTTCCTTTTGTTGCAAAATACTTTCTTGCAAAAATCCTTGAAAGCATAAAAGCTCACGTTTAGAGATAGCTTATAAAATATTTAGGAGATAAAACTTGGTCATATACAAACACACCAAATCTTTTAGTTGTATTCATCTCATTGGAATGTTGGGTCACTTATTTGCCAATACCACTCCCAGCTCCCCCATACAGAAAAGGGAAATAGATGAAAAAACTTGAAGAGAATAGCAAGAAAGGAAAGTTCATCTGGGAACCTTAATATATGTGTGGGTAAGTCAAGATGCTCTTATTCAGGGGCTGGCTACTTTCAAAGTTGCAGCCTCCTGGCAAAAGTGTCCAGATTTATGTTTTCTGTATATCCCTCCAGATTTTCTAGACAGTGGTCAAAGAAGAGAAAACTTATTAGAATGTAGATGGGAAAAGACAAACAACTCTCTATCTTGCCCATCTTATCACTTTTGATCATGCTATTGAATTAATGTGCAAGTGATGTTTTACACAGTTGTAGAGTTAATGAGGCTGCACAGCTTGTCTTCAAATGATGATTAAAATAAAATAGAACAAACTTTTATTAGCTATTTCCTAACTCACACAAATACCAATGTCAAATATCATTGGAAAAGGTACTGACTGAAGGATGAAAGACCAAACTATAGTTAAAAAAGAAAGATTCTCTAGGAACAGGTAAAGGGATATATATTTCCAACTTGTTCATAGATTAAAAACTCTAAATATAATGCCTATTCACTTTTATAATTATATTATCTGTGATTGTGAAATACTCAAAATTGCTTGTCTCTGGAAATATTTTGAGGTCATTTAATGTATCGAACATAGAGTATAAATAAGGACAGACTTGGAGATATGCAGATTAGATTTGAGTTCTTCCTTTCTCCTTCATGATACTGAAAATCCTACTCATTACAGAATCTTGGAATAGTTACTTCAAAGAGAGCTAAGTGTTGATCGATTCTGTCCACAGTAATACATGGGAAGTAGTCCCTATCTCACTGAATTATTTTGTGAGTTACTGATAACCACATGAAAAGTACATGAAGCATATACTATAAAAACGCTCAATGAGGAGCTGCAGAGACAGTACAAGGGTACTATAGCGGAGGTGTTTGTATATAGTTGATCCTGGTTTGATTCCCAATATTTCAGATCCTTCTCTAAGTGTTAGGGCCTGGACAGTAGGAGAGATGGCAAAAGACAACAGAAGCAGGGAGTCCTGTAAACACATTCTCTAGCATTTGGCAGCAATCCTCCAGCAGGAGCAACCAGGCAGGAGCTGAGGAGGCAGAGTCTCCTTGTCCCCCTCCCCAGCACTTTTACCTGGTCTTTAGGCCAATAGTCATTCTGACAGTTCTAAGGGTGAGCTTCTTCCCTCTTAAAGGGACAGTAACACTCTTATGGCTGACCAGGGACCATATGTGTCTCTGTTTCCTTATAACTAAGTACATCAGGAGTGATTCCTAAGCACAGATTCAGGAGTATGCCCTGAGTACCATCAGATGTAGCTCAGCCTTCCTCTGCCCTTCCCAAAAGAACTCACTGAATGATGACTATACTCAAGATAAAAGAGAATCTACTCCATCATCACAGCGTAGAGTGATTAAATGAAGACTCAGCAAATAATCTTTGGTCATATGAATAAAAGAAAGGCAAAAGCAAATGAACAAACCTGGAAATTGAAAACAAGAGACTAATATTCTTTTTTTTTGTTTGTTTGTTTGTTTTTTGGGCCACACCCGGTAACACTCAAAGGTTACTCCTGGCTATGCGCTCAGAAGTTGCTCCTGGCTTGGGGGACCATATGGGACGCCGGGGGATGGAACTGCGGTCTGTCCAAGGCTAGCGCAGGCAAGGCAGGCACCTTACCTCTAGCGCCACTGCCCGGCCCCGAGACTAATATTCTAAATTGGTCTGATTACTGTTTCTGTCTCTCTTCACCCAGATTCAGAATGTTAGTTTCTCTCCTTGCATCTTATCTACTTTTTAATGAGTTTATTAAGTCCCAGTACCATCTTTGTTATGATCACTTTCTAGACCAGGACTGTTTAAACTCTTTCCACTTATTACTCCTTTTAACCCAAGAAATTTTTACACAACTCAATGTACCTAAAACAGATATACAAATTAATGGAGAAATATTATAAAGGAATTAGTTTAAAAACATTTATCTATTTACTTATTTTTGGATTTTGGGTTATTCCTGGCAATGGATATGGCTTACTACTCCGCACTCTGCAGTAAGGAATTACTTCTGGCAGTAATTGGGGGACCATAGAGAATGACGGGGTCTTTATGGAATTCCACGGATCAAACCCAGGTCAGCAGCTTGCAAAATAAGCAAGTTACCCACTGTATTATCACTCTAGCTTTCAAAGGAGCTTTTTAAGTGATAACATATATGCATTACTATGTAACTCAAACTCCCATTTGCTAAGAACTCAAATTTTTACTTTTATTAAATTATTGGAAGAAAATGGCTTTTCTTATCAGAGATTTATAAAGTAGTTTACTAAAAAGGAGGTTAGGTTCCTAAGAGTTGCTACAGTTGACTAGGAATTAGTAGTACTTACCAGTAACACATTGACTTGTGAGAAGAATGAAGGATAGTTTTGAAACACAGTATGTATTGTCTGGTCCTCCTTATTTTTTCAATCTCTATATCACTTTGCTCTACTAAATATACAATCAGGGCCTAATCTCACCCTAAGTGTCTACAGCACTGCAATCAGATAATCACTCAGTGCTTATCAGGGTTGTTCATGACCAGTGTTACAAGACCAAGTTCTCTGCTGAGAATTTTTTATTAAAATGTGTGATGGAATTGCACAATGTCATATTCATACCTTTAAAAAAAAGAAAAGGCAATCTTATAAGCTCATTGATTAAGTGACTAGCTTGTTCAATGGGTATGTACGATGTAGGGAAGACCGTGTGATATAAGCTACTTTATATGCCTTGATCATTATGCAATGTATGCTCAAGCTATAGTGCAGATTCCTAATCATGAAGCAAATACTGTATTTAGCACTAACAGTTATCCAGTGCTTATGCTGACTGCTGCAAAAATGACTAACTGAATTCAGGATATGATACTGACTTTGTTTATGTCAACTGCAGGAAAAGCAACAGAGGAATAAAAGACTGTGGGAAAGCAGCTAACTGAAGATATGTTCCCTTAATCCTAAACAGCTGGCCTTGCTTGAACGCATGGGAATTTAATAGCAATCTCTCTCCCTCCCCACCACACACACACACACACACACACACACATATACACAAACTACTTAGTGAATAGCAAGTTTTATATTGGTTTTACTAAAGCATTAGCAAAGCTTTTTTTCCTAGCCACAAATGTGATAAAGAAAGTACAAGAAGAAAATAATCAAAAGTCACTTGAAATAAATTTGTAAGATTTCAGCACTGGTGGTTAAAAAGGGGCAACAGACAAAATTAAGAAATGAGTTAAGTGTAGCCAGTTTCAGTTCCCTCACAGGGCTGGCCAGTGATTACTCTCCATTTGAATCTAGCAGCAAAGTCCAAGTAAATGCAAGGGGGCTGGAAACAACATTCCATCTCCTGAAGATAAACAGCCTGGACGTCTCACTCCAAGTTCTTTGGATCTTTCATCTACTCCTCCTTCACATTTTTCTTCAGGGACTGACAAATTATAAATCCTGGACTTCACAAAGGAAAGGGTAACTTTCCTCTGAGCCTTCTGAGGTATCAGATCAAGAGGATACAGAGAGGTACAGGAAATAAAAAACATTTTAACTTCCTATTTACAAAAATATGCTATGGAAAATACGTTGATAGGAGGGGAATTGATTCTTATCTTTCAGCTATTATTTAAATGTTTATTTATTATATTATTGTATTTAAAAATTATTTTCAATGATAGTTTTAACCTGGTTATGATAGTGTCAATGTTTATGGAATAGAGATACAAAGTTATTGCATCTCACCACCAACAAAGTGCAGAAAACCCTTCATCACTGACCTTGTGCCATCTCTAACACTCTTCATTAATCCCCCTAACTGTTCCCCCCACTCCCAACTGCTTGGTAATCTGAATTCATAATCCAAGTCCAAGGTTTTAGCATAGTTTGGTAAGTCTATTCCTTTATTTCATCTTTATAGTCTATAGATGAATGAGATCACCTGGCATTTGTTCTTCTAGGAGGGGATTTAGATTTCAGTAAATAACAACCTATAAATACAATTCCACTTATTTTTAATATCTGCTTCATGGTCTTCACTTTAGCACTACAAGGTTATAGGAACATCATGAATTTTTGATTCAGGACAATTCAGATCAAATACAAACTAAAAAACTTTTACTAGTTGGGTCCGGAATGATGGCACAGTGGTAGAGCGTTTGTCTTGCATATGGCTGACACAGGATGGACCACGTTTTGATCCCCATATGATCCCCCAAGCCAGGAGCGATTTCTGAGTGCATAACCAGAAGTAACCCCTGAGCATCTTTGGGTGTGGCCCAAATAAAAAACAAACAAAAAGCATGCACTAGTTAAATATATATTATAACAAGTTATGTAATATTTTGACTAGTTGTGTATATTACATATGCATTAAATATATTATTTGTACATTAATATGTTGTATAATATTTGAATTCTCATTTATTAGTGGGAGAGTTAAGAACGTTTTTATTTGATTTACTTGATATTTTTAAAATAAACTTTAATTAAATCACCGTGAGATACACTTAAAAGTTGTTCATGATTGAGTTTCAGTCATTCAATGTCTAATACCCATCTCTTCCAGTACACATATCCTGTCACCAATATCTCCAGTTTCCTCCTGCCTTCCTCTCTTCTCTCCCCTCTTCGTTTATGGCAGACATTTTTCTTCTCTGCTAAGAGCTGTTTTAAATGGATTTTTCAGAACTCAAATATGCCAATGATTTATGTAGACTATTGAAATAGTATGGTCCTCAATAAAAATTAGTTTCTATCTCTATTTACTACTTTATTTCTTTTTAGTACAGGATTCCATACTTTCTCACATGGATGGGAGATCTCTGCTCCTAGCCTTTGGAATGCTCAATTTCATTTTGCAAGTAAGGAAACAACAAAAACTAAAATTATTAACAACTATAATTGCAAAATGCTCAGTCACTTCAGTGTCTTTTGTTATGGAAATGATAAAAATTAAAGGTCTTAACTACAGTACTATTCAACACAAGAATTTGGACTCAAATGTCCACAGACAATCTAGTGATGTGGCTCATTAGAAAGCATTATTATATAACTTGAATAAAATTGCTTTGAGTGTATTTAAGCTTATAGAAACATTAATATAGTGATAGAACATAGGCCTATTTAAGAGGAGTGTTTCACAACTGGGGTCCACATGACCCTTTGTAGACCGAAGGATTTATCCCAAGGGGACAACAGGGAAAAATCATGTGAGGGCCATAACATGAAAATAGGGGGCCAACTGTATGTCAGGGGGAACCACGGGAAGGAAACAAATTTGGGAAGTGGCATGGTTGGGAAATAGTTGAGAAATACTGTTTTAGAGTAGTGAAGGCAATCAAAAGACCATAAGGACTCTTTAATTTTAGTATAAGGGCCCGGAGAGATAGCACAGCAGCGTTTGCCTTGCAAGCAGCCGATCCAGGACCAAAGGTGGTTGGTTCGAATCCCGGTGTCCCATATGGTCCCCCGCGCCTGCCGGAGCTATTTCTGAGCAGACAGCCAGGAGTAACCCCTGAGCACCACCGGGTGTGACCCAAAAAACCAAAAAAAAAATTTAATTTTAGTATAAATCCACCTATGATATTAGGGTGTAGGGAATTAATCCCTTATACTTAGTATTAAAGAGAGATATAACAAACTTTGAAAAACTTAACAACTTCTCCAAACCCATCACAGTTGCTTTGCATCCAGAGATTTTTCTTCTGAGTTTAAGCAGTGGGAACATTGACTTATTCAAACAGCAGATTCTTGTGCTGCCAGTTAAGGAAAAGGACTGGTAGGTCTCATACCACCACTAATACAAGTACAAGAGATAATTTTTTTTTTATCTTTTTCCATTTTAAGTAGATTACTATTTAATTGGGTGCAGAGGACTAACATAAAATAGAGCAAAGACAATGAAATAAACAAAAAAGTACTTTATTTATGAATATCAAGATAAAATGAACATCAGTAAATAATTAAATGCTATAAATGTTATACCTGCAAGATAATTGAAAGGGTTGGATTGGATTGGAGAGTTAGAGTGCACTTGTTGGAGCAAACTATACAGGGGAAAGGAATGTAGTATGGTAGTGGAACAATGAGACACATATTACTAGAAAGTGTGTAGCTAGATGATAGAGGACCTTCATCTTTGATAGCAGAAAGAGGGGTTCAGATCTTAAGTGCCTAAAAGCATGCCATTTACAGTTTTTAAATAAATGACGATGGCAACATATAGAAATAGAAAATGCTAAAGTTATATACAAACTTAGAAGATTTTGCCTTTAATTAGATGGGTATAATGGCAATATATGCCTGGCAATGGATGTGGGACCAACAAGAGAGGTTGACAAAGAGAGATACAGAAGGCAAAATGGGTAGGATTTAGAGACTGACTTGGGAGAAAGAATGAAAAGTGAGGTACCTTGTTGAATAGGAGCAGGATATAAGCAATAGATAATGAAGTTAACTATATACATTTAGTATATTCAATGGATAGCTGGAAATACAAGATGAGTTGAAATGTGATTGCAGGTGTATGTATATATATGTATGTGTGTGTATATAAAATTGAATAGGTAGAGTTAGAAAGATATGTAAAAAGAGAAAGAGTCAAAGGTTCAACAAGGTAACAATGGTATACAAAAGTAAGTATTACATCATGTACATATTTCCTGAGTTGCTAATATAAAAGAGAAATTACTAACAGAGAAAAATTATATGATCATGAAATCATATTGATATATGTGATGTGTAAGAAGGAGATTGTAATTTAGCTAGCTTTTGAGTATTTCATTCAGAAAAAAATAAGGTAGGTGTTTTGTTTCAAAGTTCTTACTAATTTTTTAAGTTGGTCATATCTATAAAGTACATATAAGTTTTCATATATAGCATTTCACATTTTAATATACAACATTCATGCATACATTTTGTCATTGGCAATATATGTGTATATTTTGGTTCTAATCTAAACTTAAATTCTAAAAGTAGAAAAACACACTAAAACATGTCTAATATATAGAGATAAATGCAATGCAACTGGTTCATGGTAAAATACATTTTAATGAAATTAGAATATTCTCTAAGGAGAGGTAAGATCTTAGTAGAGAAGGAAGAGAGGGCAAACCCTTATGCTACCTTTTACCTGGGCAAAAGATTTTAAGGATGATGGAAAATAAATTACCAATGAACAGTAAAGAGGGTAAATGTATAAAATGTCATGAACTTGGGAAGATAAAGTATGGAGTGGTGGGTTATCACTGGTAAAAACTCCTTCGCTACAGAAGGATTTTTTCTTATTATAAGAAAAAATGTTTTTTGAATTGAAAAGTGAGAGGATAAAAATTAAATATTTTTGCAGATAGAACTGATAGGATTGGTTGATGGAAGAATGTGAGTCCCCATGTCCATAGCCTTCAGTATGAGGTAAAAAATGAACTAGACATCCTTAGTAAAGAAACTCTCTGAGAAAACTCTGAGGTATTCTGTAACAAAATGCCATCCTTGTAGAAGATATTTAAAACATTTTTAAAACATTAGTATGAAAAGTACACCTATATTCACGGTTGCTCTTAACATTAGCCAGAAAAAAAAATACAATAGCCAGAATATGGAAGAAACCCAAATGTTCAACAACATGATGGTCAAAGAAGTCGTACATATACACAATGAAATTGTATGCAGCCACATGAAAAATAAACTCATGCAGTTTTTAGCAACTTAGATGAAACTAAAGGGTATTGTGCTGAGTGAAATAAACCAGAGGCAGAAGGACAGTATGATCTTAGTCAGCTGTGATAAATAGTGAATGAGGTCTAGGGTATGAACAATGTCAATCGATTTAATAAACCTTGGATACTGAACCACAGATCTAAGAGTGCAGGTTTGGGAAGAGGGTAGAGGGGAATGAGTAGGTTGATAGAAATTAACATGGTACAAAGTTGGAGGGTCTGAAACATATGGACAATGTTAAGGGAGCTAACAATAGGTATCAATACCTTAAAAGTCAATTAACAAGGAACGAAGAAAGGATGAAAGGAAAAGGATGTTGGACCTGCGGTGACATATGGATTCAGGAATATTGTGGGCACTTCAGTGGTGTTATACAGTACTAGTACATCAGTATCAGAAACTCAAAATATAGAGTAGCCCTATTTTCTAAATTATAATTAAACCATCAGCAAAAGTTTTTTTCTCACCCATTTAATAAAGTAGAATGAAAAAGTCTGATCTAATATTCTTCACTTGAAGATAATTATCCACTGTCTGAGGAAAAGTCTGAGGAAAGGCTGATGGCATGTTTGCACATTTTCTTCTAAGGAAAACTGGTATTTCTGGAAACCTTCAAGGGTTTTCTGTTGCTAATTTTTCTCTTTTTCTATCTTTGTTTCTCTTCTTTCTCCTTTCTTTCTTCCTGAGACAGTCTTGCATTTTCTAATACAAGTTAGTGCTATGATTTTATCTAGGAATACATATTTTCCCTCTAATTCTTAGACTTTCAATTTCCATCTTCAGTCCCCAACTCAATTATATTTGCATATAAATGAAGGTCCAGGGTAAGCAAATATAGAGTTAGTGTTTATGATCATTTTTAAGCAGATACTTAAATATATTTTAGCTTGAATTTTGTAAAGAAAACACTAAAATATAAGTATTTACTTTTACAACTTTCACACAAAACCTTACTCATCTAGCCTAGCCTTTTCTTAGTTCTATTAATAAATAAAAATCTCTTCAGGGCTGGAGTAATAGCAGAGTAGGTAGGGCATTTGCCTTGCACATGGCAGACCTGGGTTCAATCTCCAGATATCCCATATGGTCTCCTGGGCCTGCCAGGAGTGATTTCTGACCCAGTGTCACTGGGCATGGTCCCTAAACCCAAAAAAACCCAAATCCACCTAAATCTTCATAATATTCTTCTTGATATTTACATATGCAAATCTACTTAATGCATATAATAGACAAATCTATTTTTGTGCCTATATGCACATATATAACTTTGATATCAATACTTTATGCTCCTTATATTTTATAATAAATGTTCTATGACTCTTATAGCATTTAAATTTTTTTCTTATCCATGCTTCCAGTCTTTTTTCTATCCTCATATACCACAAATGGGTATATGAGGATATGAAGCATGCAAAACATGGGGCCGGGCGGTGGCGCTCGAGGTAAGGTGCCTGCCTTACCTGCGCTAGCCTAGGAGACGGACCGCGGTTCGATCCCCCGGCGCCCCATATGGTCCCCCAAGCCAGGAGCGACTTCTGAGCGCATAGCCAGGAGTAACCCCTGAGCGTCACCGGGTGTGGCCCAAAAAACAAAAAAAAAAAAAAAAAAAAAAAAAAAAAAAAAAAAAAAAAAACTTATTGTCTATATGATATGTGCATGTTTTAAATTATAAAATTCTATCCCTTGGCGAACACTGTCATATTACAAATATTACTAATTTTATAATAGCACATAATTAGAAGTAATATAAATGTTTCTCATCAAGAAAATAAGTAAACTTTGTCACATGTAAGTGCAATAAGAGTAGATAAATGATCCTTATGTTTCAACATGAATAAGTCTTTAAAATGTCATTTTGAGAAAATATAGACATAGAAAGGTATTTACAGTATGGCATCACTTATTAACTTTAAACATGCAAAACACTAACAGTTTTTTAGGTCATTTAACTGAGCATGAAACCAGTTTAAGAATGATTACATATAAGCTTGAGATTGGAGAAGGTGTAGAGAGGTGGAAGAAAAATGTAATCCAGGAGAAGCACATAGTAAATCTACCTTTATATAAAAATTTATGTATTTTTTGTTATTGATTTTGGAGTAACTGCTGGTGTTGTTTCTGCTTTCTCCTATGCTGTGCTCAGAAATCACTTCTGCAAAACTCAGGCAGATCATGTCGGGTGCCTGGTTTGAACCTGGGTCTGACACTTGCAAGGTAAGCACTCACTTTGCCATTGTTTAGGGTGCTCCTAAATTAATTTTAAATATAAATATTTATCTCTTTAAATTTTAATTTTAGTTAATCATCATCATGATTTTTATTAATAATTTTAATTGAATCATCATGAATTACAAAGATAGTTGTGATTGAGTTTCAGGTGTACTATGTTCCAACTTCAGTCCCTGCACCAGTCACCATTACCCTCCACCAATGTCCTCATAAATACTAAATTTTAGAGCAGTATTTTACTGTTTATCACTAAAATTGTGAGAGATAATGGGTTCCTAGCATACCTAAATATTTAATAACTATAATCTTGCCATTAGTTAATAGATAACATCTATAAATATTTTTGAAGAAAATATTTTTTGGAAGGCAAAGATACCAGTTCTCAAGTGTTACCTGAACTGTATCAAGTGTCTTATAAAAATAACAACTAAGCAACATTAGACACTGGAGATGAAGTGTTCCTAGGTATAACTGCATGGACCATTAGCTAGAGCAACATCACCTTCATTGTACCAAAGCAATTAGCACATATTTCAGTCTTCAAAGTGAACAATTATTGCCTGCTCTTACAAAGTTATTAAAAGCTCTTGTCTTTTAAGCCTTAGAATTCTATAGGTACAAGGTTTGATTAGTTTGCCAACCCTCACCTCTACAGTAATAAAAGTTGTTAATGTCGTTTTTTAGGACTTCATTTTTAAAAAGCATGTTATATAAGCTATTGTAATAAAGAAAACATGCACTATTTTCCAGCATAAGTGGAAAACTAAAATAATGGGCATCAAAATTAATTATCATTAATCATCAAAATATTATATTAAAGAATAGAACAAGGAAAAATTATCCTTGCACACAAGGACAGGCATCATAAACTCACAAATCTTGATATCTACACTACATAAAAATAAAACAAAGAAAACAATCACAGAAGAATGAGCGTTGGGATATGTATGAGTGGGTGAGGGGTTGGTGTAAGGATTAATGACGATGGAAGACCACGCAGGTTCACTTGGGGGATACTCTCTGCAGCTAAGTGGGAGTCACACTCAGGGTCAGAGAAATAAAAACATCTCTGTGAACTGGCCTCACAGGAATGGGAGCTTGGAATGTGTGTGGCAGCGGCTAAGAAGGTGGGTGCGGGGATTTGCTCCATTTGTCATTCTCCCTCGGAGAGAGCAGCATCCGCAGGAAAAGTTGACCTCTCTATGATAATGCCCTGCCCACTCTATGCTTTCTTTTTTTCTTTCTTTAAAAAATGTAAGGCTTTATTTTGGAGGGGTCACACTCAGCAGAGCTCAGGGATCACCCCGGAAGTTCTTGTAGAACCATATGTGGTGCTAAGGATCCCACTGGGGTCAGCTTTGTGCAAGGCAAGCACCTTACTCACTATTGTTTCTCAGGCCCTTACCGTGTGTGTGTGTGTGTGTGTGTGTGTGTGTGTGTGTGTGTGTGTGTGTGTGTGTGTGTGTGTGTGTGTGGTGTGTGTGTGTGTGGTTTTGTTTTTAAATTCCAGCAAGGTGCGAATAAAAAAAGAAGATAGAAAGGAGCTTCATGTTATGCACCAATGGCTGTACATGAATTATTTAATGAATATCATTCGAACACTTTACAATACATAATATTTTAATATTAGTCTTAAAGTATCAACATTTTGCATACAAAATATATTTACAAGTCAGGTAAATATTAGGGCTATTTTATCATTCTTTTACATTTTCCACTTGGAGCCAGAGGCTTTGAGCAAATTTGATTGGTTTTTGGTTGGGTGTATATGTTGCCCTGGCATAAAGGAGAGGGCCTTGATTTTCTCTTATGACTTGTTGGCACAATAATTTACTGAAGTTCAATCTCTCTCTTAAATAATTCCTGTCACTAATATATTAAAAATCTCTAGGATACAAAAACCAACCCATGTGAGATTGAGAAAGTCCAATATCATACTGAGCCCCACATTGCTATGAGTTTGATCTCACACTTTCCTCCTGCTCCCTTTGGTATATCATGTCATTTGTCCATCCATGAGCTACACATGAGTCAACATGCACGTGTTACTTTTACTTGGCTGGAATTCAGTATATGAAATTCTAGCTTCTTGTAATAGCACAAAGGAAAGATGTTTCTATTGCTGTCTGAAACTACATGTTTGAACTTGTTTTGATTACCAAATTATAGTCTAAAGACAACCTTATCAAAGTTTTAAAAAATGTGTTTGATGGTCTTTTAGTAAAAAATCGAAATAGGATTTATTTTTTAAGTTTTATTTTTAAATATAGCATACTGTAAAAGTTCATTTAGTAATGCTCTTACTCATCTAGTTGAGGTTCTTTTTTTTTTTTTTTTTTTTTTGGCCAGATGTTTATATTGGTGAGAAACCAATAACACTGTCTAGACCTCTAGGATATAGTAATCAAGCATGAATGGAAAACATTCAAAGGTCATACTTCAATCTGGACTTACAACATCCTGCTATTCAAAACCAGATTAGAGATGATGGATCCTGATAAACTGAAGCATACTGAATGCTGAGTCAGTGAATTGAGTGTTGTCTGCAAAAAGCTAAATATGTCACACACAAAAAATCTACAAGATAAAACAAAGTCTAGACATCATCATATGTGCAGTTTCCCCTTCCCCCACTGTGAGTTGTTAATAAACATATGCTACATTATGACTCTTACATTAACATCCTGTAAATTAGAAATCCTCAATTTTTGATGGAGATTTCCTTTAAGTCATATGATTCGTGTGTGTGTGTGTGTGTGTGTGTGTGTGTGTGTGTGTGTTAAGCATACAAATGTTTTGATGCTCAATGATAGGGAGAGAAAATGTGCTATATAGGGTTAGGATGTTCAAAGAACAATAAGCAAAAATATCAGCAAATAATAGTGAGTCAAGTTTTTTTCTAATTTGGTTTTTGCTTCCTGTATGGTTTTGGTGGTCTTCATTACTTAGAAATGTTTGATACGGGCCAGAGCAGTGGCGCAAGCAGTAGGGTGTGTGTCTTGCTACATGCTAATCTAGGACAGACCTCGGTTTGATCCCCCAGCATTCCATATGGTCCCCAAACCAGGAGCAATTTCTGAGTGAATAGCCAGGAATAACCCCTAAACATCACCTGTGTGGCCCAAAAACCAAAAAAAAAAATGCTTGATACATTTTTCATATGACTGCTTCAGCAGAATAAAATAATTTACTAATTTGAGATGATAAAAAATTGACACCCCATTATCACAGCAAGAGGGAGGTTCTTGGTTGCATATTTAATATTGACAAATCATAAAAATGGTTCGCTTGCTTTTTATTACCTATTTCCCATTCTTAAATAACTTTCACCCTGGAACAAATTTGAATTACACTGAATATAAGAGTAGAACAAGAGCAGTAGCATGAGAATCTACTAAGGTGAGATCACAGCAATGCTTTATGTTTTTTGCTTTTATTTTTATTCAGTGGTAAGAGCGACCAGATGAGTCAGTCCAGCTATTAGTATGAAATTTTTTTCAAATGTTAAGTAATACCTAAATAACTTTCGTAAGTACACATACCAATGCTATTATGAAAATATTCAGTAAGAATTGCCCACATTACATATCATGTGACACTCCTGGTAGGAGTGTATACACAAGTAGAAATTATGACATTCAAAGTTGGTTTTGTCAAGGTACTTTTTATGTGCAGATTTCTCCCATTATCTTAAAATGGAATATCCCTTTTTGTGCTGCTTATTCAGACTGATTTTTTAGTCTGGGAAGGATCAAACATTTTCCTCTGATATAAATTAATGGCAATAATGCACAGATCCTCTCAAATAGTCTATAAAGTCATACTGAATAGGAGCAGTCTACTTTTGCACCATGCAGTCTATTTGATATTTATTCTGGTGAATGTATGATTCTGCCAAAGTAGAGAAACACTAATAGTGGTAAAATTAGTTTTTGCATCTATGTGGATGATGAAATAAAATGTGAATGCCATTTTGTTATAATTTATGTGGCACAAGAAGATAAAGCAGTGTGAGAGAGAGTAAGGGAAATTGACACAGCAAATGTTTATGAATATTTACTAGTGTATTTTAATGTATTATTAGAAAATACACCAAGCCAGAGAAATAGCACAGGCTGTAAGAAACTTGCCTGCTGTATGGCTGTGGTGGTCATGACTGTGGTTCAAATTTTAGTACTATTCAGGATCCAACACCACCCAGGATCATTCCTGAGCATAGAATCAGACACAGCCCCTGAACAGCTAACCACCACTGGGCAGGGTCCCCTCAAAGGTCCCCCACAAAATACTCTAACTTATTAAAATAGTAATACATATGTCTCAGAATTACCTTGGGAATTAAATGGGAAGTTGTTTAGATTCTATAGTAGGCTCTCAATGACAAATTATTGTTTATTACAGCTTTTCATTGAAGAATTAAATAACAATGCCCATATAGCAATAAGTACCACTCATACTGTATAATAAGCTGATGCCTGAGTTTTTGTTGTGCCTTCATGAGAAGAGTAACAATAGCAGGGCAATTTTGAATTTGATGATTTTTTTTTCTCATGGTTAAGTCTTCATTAAGACTTTTATGCAACTGCTTAAACTGATCAGAAAATATCAGAAAGAGCTGGGAGATGGCTTGAAGGACTTGAGTGCATGGTTTCTATGCAAGAGCTCTGAATTTCATCCCCAGTACTGCATGGTAGTTGTTTAGATTGAATATATATAAGAAGTAGTTAATAGAAGAAGAAGGGGGGTATAAAAAATTGAAGAAGAGAAAAATCAACCCATATTCATCATCATCATCATCATCATCAATCATCATCTACCTTCAGCAATGCTCTCTGCACAATACATCTTCTTTCTTCAAAAATGACATATATTAATAAATTATGATCAGACCCAAACACCAAACCGAAAGTCATCAACAATAGAAACAAGATACCCAATCTACATCAAGATAAATACAAAAGGGACCGGCAGTCCAGGGAGCAAAGGAGGGAGGTATGGGATGCATGCTACGAACAGGAGTGGAGGGAGCACTTTGGTAGTGAGAATGGCCCTAATTCACTGTCACTTTGTACCTTAAATATTACTGTGGAAGACCTGTAATTCACATTGATCACAATAAAAAAGAATGACATTTATTAGGCTAGAGAGATAGTAAAGGGTAAGATGCTTAGGTTAAACAGCTGATGACTCCAGCAGCTACCACTATATTTGCCTCCTCAAGTTCCACCAGAATAATCCCTATCTGAATACAGAGCAAGGAGTAAGTCACTAACACTGCCAAAACATCCTTTCCCTCCTTAAAAAATAAATAAATAAAAGATGAGATCATATGACTTGCTACTATGTGGATAGATCCGGAGACTGGTGCTAAATGAAGTTAGTCAGAAGGAGAGGGACAGACACAGAATGACTTCTCCAGTATGTGATATATTAAAAAACACAGAAAGGAATAACAAATGCCCAAAGGTAACAGAACCTGAGAACTGGTCTTCATTAGGAAGCTTCCCACAGTGGGTAGTATGTGGTGGGAAAAGGGTAAATCACTGGAACAATGGTGGGGGAAGTGGACACTCTGATGGAGGGTGTGGTGCTGAAATGTATTAATATATGAAATCTCATTCTTAAAAGTATGAGAACTATGCTGACTAAAATTTTAAAAATACTTAAAAATAAAGTTAGTTGGGGCTGGAGAGATAGAATAGCGGTAAGGCATTTGCCTTGCATGCAAAAAGAGGGTGCTTCGAATCCCAGCATCTCATATGATCCCCCAAGCCTACTAGGGGTGATTTCTGAGCATAGAGCCAGGAGTAACTCCTGAGCGCTGCAGGGTGTGACCCAAAAACCAAATAAAAAAAAAAAACAATAAAGTGAGTTGTGATGTTGGAGAATAGGCATTATACTTGAAAAAAAAATACAGTGATTAGAATCAAATTTGATTAAAAAACATAAGGACTGGCAATTTGAACTTCAATTTATATTTTAATAATTTCTCTGAGAAAAAAAACACTCCTAATGGCATTTTAAAAATATTTAGTTTGCCTTATGATATGACTTCAACTCCCTAAGCTGACCTGTGACTAATTAACGTACCCTTTCTACCACGCCTTTAATTTTGGACACATCTTGTTTATTGTATTATAATTATGGTTGGCAAAACCAGCAGGCAGCCTGCTCACACATACTATCTTAAACAAAGAAAGTCAGAAAAGTCTTGCTCTCAAAGGGAGGTGTGCAGTCTGCCTTTCAAGTGGCAGTCTTGACATTTAGCATATTTTTCTCCCATACCAGCACCTTGCTGGGTGCTCCACACCCAACCTGCCCATGCTGCTGCTCTTTTCCAAGTTTGGCTCCAGCAATTTTCAAAGCAGGTTCCAACTCGCTTGGGTAGTCTTGCAGATATTACATATTTAGCATGACAAACTCATGTGCAAGGACCAATGCCTTCATCTATGTGCAGCATGACAGTTCTTTGGTCACTTTGCACAAAATCCACCTCTGCTAGATTCTTTGCTTTTCTCCATAAGTAAAGAAATGAAGTCCATATGCTATTAACATTTTCATCATTTCCATTCTGGTTTTGGACAGACTTTTAAACTCTTTTTATCCAAAAGACTCATCTATGGAAGTTGAGCATAAAAAAAAAGAGGGGTTATGTCAATTGAATGTTATACCATAATTGATATAAACCTTTTATAAGTAGCTTATGTAATTTGTAGAATAATTTTATGACAAGGTACTTTATATTGATGAGGGATAGGCTGATTAGCACTAGGTCTTTTGGCACAGGAGTCTGGATTTTACCTAGGCAGTCTGACATCACAATCAGTTCTTTTAGCTACTCTGTTATGTTACCTCTCATTCAAGCTGGCCTCCACAAAAAGTGCTCCTCTTTATTTATTTATTTTTTGAAAAAGTATCATCTATTTGAGTAGAACATGCTCACATGTATCCTCCAGAGGAGTGACAATCTCTCATGAAGCAGTATTAATGGTTGTTTCTCTAGCCCTTTAAACTATTATATAGTGCGGCATATGTCTAGGGAACTTGTTTACTGGAGGAGTCTGCATATTTGGAGGTATGCATCACTCTTGGTTGAAAGGCATTCTATACGCCCTTACTTGCTTTTTACTGTGAACAGAAGACAGTTCACGGGAGTCAGTGTTTGTGGTTGCCGACATGGGAAGTGGGCCAGAATTCTGAATGCTCCAGTGAACTGAGGGCCAACCGACTCCAGAACACAGAATCACTAATTTTCCTAGCGTAGTAGAGATCTAGTCATTTGAAATGTAAAAATCTATTCAAGAAAGATGGGAGTTATTAAACATTCAATAAAACATCCTAGGAGATCCAACCTAATGTGGAAGAATTGATGTGCACTTGCATCTGAACTGAGATTTGTCTAAAATGTTCTGTCTTCCTCATAGGAAACTCAGTTTTCTTCCTTCTCCTAAATGTTTAGTTATAAAACCTTTGTCACCTATCTCAATATAAGTTAAATATTTTACATTTTTCTTTATCTTTCATGTTTCCCAACAGAATACTTGGGATCTTTAAAATAAAATAATGTGCTTTATATGATGTAGGTAGTTCTAACCATTTTTTAGGGGTCAGGGAAAGTAAATCAAGTTTATTTGAAAAGTAAGAGAAGGAAAAGAAAGAGACATATGATCAAAAGTGAACATGAACTTTTCCCAAGTGAAAGACAAGTGCACATCCCATATAGCTCTTTGGTGAGTTCTCAAGATAGAGAGCAGAGCATATGCCATAAAGTAAGAAAGTACATATTTTTAGCAATGGGCATATGTGTCTAGTTGTAAGAGAGCATACACCACAGACAAAAATGTGAGTCATTTCCTCAGAATGGGAAATATACCCTACAGTAAGAAAGTGCACATTTTGGGGCCGGGCGGTGGCGCAAGAGGTAAGGTGCCTGCCTTGCCTGCGCTAGCCTTGGACGGACCACAGTTCGATCCCCCGGCGTCCCATATGGTTCCCCAAGCCAGGAGCAACTTCTGAGAACATAGCCAGGAGTAACCCCTGAGCGTTACCGGGTGTGGCCCAAAAACCAAAAAAAAAAAAAAAAAAAAAAGAAAGAAAAGAAAGTGCACATTTTAGGGAGAGAGGTGGGCAAATTTACCATAGATAAAAGAAAGGAAATGTATTTATATCAGAGAGAGATGCAGGCAAATATAGCAGTAATTCTTACTTTAACAGATATTGTTAATAATACTTCATGTGTTTCTGGTTTATCTATTAATTTATTTGGGGTTTATTCAGATTTGTTATTATTATAAATCATTCATTTACAAATAAATGATCTGCTTATTTTGGTTACCTATTTAAATTGAACACAACTAGATATATGTAGTTTTAGTTTTGCTTTAATTTCACAGTCTCTTTGTAGTCTACTTAATTTCTTTTATTTTATTTTTTTAGAGGCAGTCTATTTGGTGCATCAGTCCAAACTCGTTTGTGGATCTTTGTCAAATGCATATCCAGGAATCCCAGTCATCTCATGTCTGAGTGAATGCCTGGCATCTCAGTCTATGAGAACCTTTGACTAGAACTATTTGAAAGAAACAGTAAGTTTTAAGCAGAAACTTTTTTTTTCCCCCACATCTGATTGTGCTTAAGGATCACTCCTAGTGAGGCTTGAGATACATGGGATTGAATCTGGGTTATCTGTGTGCAAAGAAAATCCTCTATCCACTGTACTCCAGGCCCTTAAGCAGAGATTTTTTTTTTTTTTTTTTAGTTTTTGGGTAACAGCTGGCAGCATTCAGGGGTCACTCCTGACTCTATGCTCAGAAATCACTCCTGGCAGGCTCAGGAGACCATATGGGATGCCGGGATTCGAACAACTGTCCTTTCGCATGCAAGGTAAATGCCTGAACCTCCATGCTCTCTCTCCAGCCCCAAAGCAGAGACTCTTAAACTATAGTCTAGATGTAGAATTCAGTGTCTGCAAACTTGGATTAGAAAATTATTACACTTTATTTTTCCTAAACTCTGGCTAAGTTCAATTTTTCCCAGTTATGAATGTTGATAAACTGCCACCCACCACTCAGGGTCAAAATTTGCTGTCCCTGTTTCATATCATACTGACGTTCCTACAGATATCACAAAATACCTTTTACAATGATAACCTACAGAAATGGTAGTTATCATGCTCAGTCCTGCCCATAGATGATTATATGTTTTTCTATTCTTCATTTGATCTTGCTTGGTCACATATAGTCAAGTTGAAGGTTTGCACAATAGTGAGCTATGTAAGAATGTTGCTTCCTAGCATGCCTTATCTAAAACAATAGGTGACAAAAAAATGAATCAAAGATTATTCCATATTTTACTGTTCTCCTAGCTAAGTAATTTATTATCCTAGCACCTTTAAAAACTATCAAATGTATATTTGATAACAGTGATCAACATACCAGGATCTTAAACATCGTTTTGCTATTATGATTTATTCATGTTAAATTATTATATTCAATTTTTGTTTGGAATATCTTTTTTTTTGTTTGTTTACTTTTTGGGCCAGACATTGTGGCCCTTAGGGGTTACTCCTGGATCTACTCAGAAATTACTCCTGGTAAGCTCAGAGGACCATAAGAAATGTCAGAGAACGTTAATACCTTGATGACTCTATGGACTTTACAATTGGTTTCCTTTATATTTTGATGTAGCCTTTTTACACATGTTTAAATATTATGTGTGCTCCACAAGGCTTCATCAGAATGTTAAAGAGATACAATGGCTTACGAAAAATTAAGAAGCCTTATGAGAACAGAGAGGTAGTAGGCTTACAGTGGGCAGTAGACTTGCCTTGCAATGTGGATGACCGATGTTTGATCTTCAGCACTTTATATGCACCACCACCCCCTCAAGCACCATCAGGAGTGATTACTGAGTGCAGAATCAGGACCACGTCTTGATCATTGTCAAGTGTGGCTCCAAAACAAAAAAACCTCCAACTAACCCAATTACTTCCTTATCCCCAAAGACCCATATGAAGGATTCAGAAGCAATTGAAAAATTGAAAAAAGAAAATACATTCTGAAGTCATGCTATCTGAGGACCAAAGAGTGAAGGTGGCAGCAGAAAAGAGGGGATAACACACAGAAAGTGAAAGAGGAAAGTTCAGTTCTTCAGAGAAGAGCTGTCTACTCCTCTAGCATTACCAGTGGCTTCATTTAAAGTTCTCATTCCTTGCAAATTAAACACCATCCTCAAAGGAGTGAAGTATTGACAACTGTTATAAAAGAGGATACCAGTAGAGAGCACCCTGTGGGTTGCTGAATAGAAAAAAAGGCAATAACATATAAAGAGGTTGTAATGAAGACAGTTTTTCTATCACTCCTCACAATATGAAAGAAATTTTTCTTGCAGAAAAAAAAATTTTTTTTTGACTTATATAAAGCTGTGGAACCTTACACATTCCAGACAGAATGCCTGGGTTTTATATATAAGGACATTTAAGACAAGAAGAAGTAATGATGATTTTTGAACATTATTTGGCATAGAACAATGTGTGTCTTTATAGTGAGTGTAAATGAGACAGATGACATACACTCGTGCACAGACATAAAGATCAAAAATGAAACTTGAAACTTGGTTGCATAGCTAACTATTTTGTCAAATTAAAAGCTTGAAAGAAACTAAAACCTCAAATTAGTTTTTTTGTTTGACTTGTACCATGCTCAGGGATCTATGCTCAGGGATCACCTGGGCAGGATTGGGGGGGGGGGGCATTCTATAAAGTGCCAGATAACAAACCCAGGTTGGTCATATACAAGGCAAGCATAATACCCGTTGTACTAACACTATGGCCCCATCAACTTAATGTTGGAAGAACTTGATGAAAAACATCCAGACAATGATCACCATATTCAAATACAGGTATTATTAACAGAAGTATGTTCCTCCACAAACTTCAAATCATTTTTTTTTTTTTTTTGGTGGTGGTGGTGGAGGGAAATTTGTGGTTGTGCTCAGGGGTCACCAGGACTTTACTCAGACCTGTTTGGGTGGTCATGTAATGCTGGAGATGCAACTAAGGACCTCCTATGTGCAAAGCATATTTTATACCACTTGAGCCACATTTCTCTTGTCACTATTACTATCATAACATAACATGAAGAGGAGGTTTGAACTTTCTACTAAAAGAGAGAGGGAAAAGTAGTATGATATATAATAAAGATTGTACCTGGTGTTTAAAGAAGTGGCTTTCTGTGGATAATTAACAACTATTATTTAGCCTTTGGTCAGAGGGTTGGGTTTAGAAGAGAGGTTTGAGGGAAAAGACAGACATGCTCTTGAGGTTTGGAGGTGCACCAAATTGAGATTTGACAAGTAACCCTTGAACCACATCCAAGAGGGAGGACTGAAAAAAGGGTCCAAGTTCCAGAACCAGAGTCAGATGTGGTCACCCAAGCTCTAAGTTTTCAAATGCAGCACTTACATTCTCTATTGTATAAATTACCTAAGAGGTCACTCTCCTTAGGAAAAAAAAAAAAAAAAACAAAAAAAAACAGGCAATATTAAGTTATTTTAGTACACAGAGTACCAAAAATTTCACTTGCAAGTAGAGCAGTGAAAATATGAAATTTTTATCGCACACCAAATTATTTTTTCTTGGTATTTTCTTTTGACTTTACACTTTTTAATTTCATATAGATTAGTAATACACAGCAAATGACAAGACAGAAACAGCAATCTTCCAAGGATAAAATCCTTATTAGAGGCCAACAGCTGACCCAAACTTTTCAGTTATGAAACCATAAGAGGAAGCCTGGGAAGAAGGAATGTCTTAATTAGTTTACTCTTGAAATAAACCACGAAATGACAGTATGATATTTTTGTGTTCTCTTTAATAAGATATTGTTTGTGGAATTTTTCCAGTTGTGACAATGGATTCACCAAATTAGGTAAGAAACCACCTTTTTTTTTTTTTTTTTTAAAAATTAAGGGTCATCCAATTTCAGTTGTGGATTCTTGTACTCCCGTCTCTTATTTTTTAAATATCTTCTGATCCATTATGATTTGTTTTCATTAAAATATACATCTTAAATTTTTTAAAAGACTTAATGAAAAGCTGGATTCCTTTAAGCTATTACATTAATGCCACAAGCAATTGGCGAATTTAAAATATTTTGCGTTCTCTTCCTTATCTTATAGTTAGATTTGGCATTATTTACTCTTCCAAGTCTTGGGCAACATTGTTTAGTTTAACTGGAAGATTTTCATGAGTAGTGAAGGACAAACTTACAGCCTACAAAGGTATGTAACAAGCATTTTATCTTAAAATCTGTTTTATCACCATTCCAAACCTTAAATTTCCCTTCTTCAAGTCCTGTCAGGACAATTATGTGAAAGTCAAATGATCTTTCATCAAGAACACTCCTGATAGAAACCTGGATTGACACTTTGAGGAGACTTTTCATATTTTTTAACAATTTAGAACTTCATTCAATATAGAAAAACAACTGGGTTAACCAAAAAGGTTAAGGAAACAGGACCTTTGACCCACCCATGTAGACGACATAAGTATACAAACTTAGGAGAGCAAATAAGAAGAAAAAAAAGCACCGAGCATTATTGGGATACCTTTTCTGAGTTTAGAAAGTTTCTTTAGCTTAATTGCAAGATCCTATTTTGAGTCAATTTATGAATCTTATTTGAGGGTGCTTCAAAGTAGTTCTCAGGAGTGGGGTGGGCCACAACCTCCTTTACTTGGCCAATCAGGCCCAAGAACAGTGCTAGGACTCTAGAATATGGACTCTGGGCTGGTCCAATAGTGTTGGGGACCACCAAGTCTAACCTGGCAGTTTAAGGAGGGACCTCCAGGGCCACACCTGTTGGCACCCGGGGAAGTGCATGTAGCATCTGGGATTGAATTTAAGGGTCTTGCATACCCAAGCCAGGTGCTTCCACGACCTGAGCTATCATTCTAGCCTCAGTTTATGGATATTCTGAATACCAAAATCAGGCAGAATCCTCTTTTCCTTGAATAATGGAACCCTGTCTGCCATTCAGGGTCCCAGTCAAGGGAGCTGCAAAATACTTATACTAATTGCAGCCCTCTCTTTATGTTTGCTTATATTCCAACAGCACCCTCTTGGAACTCAGAACAGCTCCAGACTGCCAGAAATACCTTCCACTGGGCAACCCCATTGCTCCACTGATACCCAGACTGCGCACCCCTCTCCTGTACAGCCACAGGGCCACCTCACACCTGGTGGCCCTTGCCACTGAGGAGGCCAGCATGCTTTTCCCTGCTGCTATTCATCACCACAGATTTCCTGACACTTCAAAAAGACCTTGCTTTGCTTTTCAAGGTTATAAGGGGGTTGGAGGGGGTAGGTAAGAGAAACTCGAATAAAGCCTTATCTAGAAATAATCAGACTAGTACCCAGATAGGCATTAGAGGAACACAAAACAAAACAAAATAAACAAACCCACCCTGCAATGTTAAGATTCCAGAGGAAGGGCGACTGAAATAAATCCCTGTCGTGGCCAAGAACTTTATCCAGCTGATGAGATCATTAATTATTGGCGTGCATAACTGTGCCGGGTATTTAATGACTCTCCTTTCTGTGCCCTTCACCTTCCCGCCTCCCTCCGCCCCTCACCTGCCAGGCGTCTGTCTCGGGTGTTTTTCCAAAGAACGTCCAGGGCTCTAGCCGTGGAGTCTCGGATGTGATCACTAAAGGACCTCCGGAGAGGGGCTCTCAGGGACCGCGCCATGACGTGGGCCTCCGGGTCCCCCGTGCACCCGCAAAGGACTTCAGCGCGGCCGGGTCCCCGCGATCATCCCGCTCTCCGGAGGCGGCGGCGGCGGCGGCGGGCGGTGGCACTGCCGGGCCGGGCCGGGCCGAGTCCTGCGCCTTCAGGCAAAGGGCATTGCGGCTCGCGCTGCGGGCCCGGGAAGCGCCGACTGCAGGCGGCCGCCTGGACCGCCGCCAAGCGCGCGCCGCTGCCACATCTGGAAAGGCTTACAAATGAGCCCAAGACACCCTCGCGCCGTTCCCGAGCTGCCTTCGTTGGCTATCTAGAATGATTCTAGCTTCCTGTGTAATCCAATAACTTGACTCGGTGCACGCTTGGCTGTGCGTCTATTAAACCACGTCTCCCTCCCTTCGCAGGGCCAGGTAACCTTGCATTTTTGAAGAAAAGGCAGGGCAGGAGGCAAAAAAAAAAAAAAAAAAAAAAGGCAGGCAAGATGAAGTGGGCTAGTATGGCAGGTAGTTTAGGACTCTCTTTCACATGTGCATTTGAATTTTGATGAACTTGAAAATCTCTCTCCCCACACACCCCAATTCTTAGCCGTGTATGTTGGAAGGAGACTATGGTTGTAGGAAACATCCTTACAGATGAGTCTGGATTGTCTCTAGAAAATGGATATCTGAGTTTTCAATGAAATACTTATCAGTTCCTCATATTTTCCTTTAAACTCTGCTTCTACTTACACACAGTGGTTTAATCAAGTGTTTTTTTGTAGCTTTTGCTACTAAATAAGGTTTTCTGTCCCCTGGCTTTCAAACCTTGTAGTTTTCATGAAGTAAACATCATCATTAGCTCATCATCAAAAGCTCACCCCAACAGACTTTTATTTTCTTTTAAAGTGCCAGGCATTGTGAAATCAAAATATGAGCCAAATGGTTTTTGAGTTTCAAAAAGGCAAAAAAAAAAAAAATTCTATTTCTTTTCCTATGAATTTGGCTGATGTTGTCTTTCTAATGCATTGTTAATTCTCTCTTCTCTGTCCTCCAATTCCCTTCTTAAATTGCTCAAAGTTTGGCACAGAGTCTGACGTTTGGCATAAGACAGAATCTAAGGGCCATTTCTCTCTAAGATAATGATGTGAAAGCTCTTTGTAAATTGCAAGGAACTGTCCAAATACTACTAATTAACATAGTTTTTTCCACTTTGAAATAATTTTGAACATCTACTACTTTACTGAGCCTCCAAATTTCTAAATTATGCTTCTATTTCCCCATACAACTCTGACAATCTAATGACATCGGCAATGATAACTGAAAGTACTGTTAGTTTCATCACTTATTTTAAGTAATACTAGCATCTTTCCTTCTTAATAATGCCCATGTCCTAAATTGTATTGCTCTCAAATTGTAAAAGTACACAAATCTCTACTGAAAGTGCTTTCCTTGACCTTGCTCCTTTTATTGTTCATTTTGGTTTTGACTACATTGAGAACTATTGATAGCTTATAGCTCGCATTGTGCTCAAGGTTAACTCCTGGAAGTGTTAGGAGGCCATATTTAATACAGGAAATTTGAATCATGGCTGGCTACATGAAAGTCAGGCAAGTCCCTATATCCCATACTCTCTCTTGCCTGCTTTTTGTTTTGAGGTGGTGCTCAGGGGTTACTCCTCGCTCTATGCTCATGGTGTGCTCCTGGAAGTGTTCAGGGAACCATATGTGATGCCAGAAATTGAACCAGAAATTAAAATTAGTTGGATGTAAGGCAAGTGCCTTTACCCCTATAAAACTACTCTCTTTGTTAATTGTACTGGACATAGATCATGAGGCAGTAATGTGTTTTAACTTCCTAGTTATTTAAATCTCTGTGCCTGTGGAAGCATATTCCAAGGGAAAAGTCCCCATATAAAATTCTAGTTTTAGGGGTCAAAGAGATAGTACAGCAGGTGCTTGCTTTCTTGTGGCCAGCCTATGTTTGATCTTGGCACCACATATGGTCCCCTGAGTCTACCAGGAATGATCCTTGAGTGCAGAGCCAGGAGTGAGTCTTGAGTGTAAAGCCAAGAGTGATCCCTGAACATTTCTGGATGTAGCCCCAAAGCTTATGGTATTAATCCACAAAGTACCACTAAAGTGCCCATGACTCTCCACCATTGACTCCATGTCATGTCTGGTCTGATCTTTTTCTCCCATTTTCTCCAACTGCTTGGTAATCAGTTTTATAATTCGAGGCCAATGGTTTGTCATTGTCTATTCCCTGTTTTTTTTGTTTTGTTTTGTTTTGTTGGTTTTGGTTTTGGTTTTTTTTTGTTTTTCTCTCTATAAATAACACCCTAGTTAGTATTAGTCTTCCCGAATTTATTTTGAAACAAAGCACATAGACTCCTTCTCTCTCTTTTTCTTTTTCTTTTTTTCTCTCTCTCATCTTCTCCATCTTTAAAATTGGGTTGAGCACCTTGAGGTATGCATGCTGACTCATTTCCTACTCAAATTGTACTGTCCTGATTTATGTGGGCCATTGGTTGACAAATATCTTGAAGGATTGACAGCATGAGCAAGCTTCTAGGTTTGGAAAGTGGAGGATGAAAAAAAAAAGGGTAAGAAACTATTCTCGAAGGAGAAAGCACAGCAATGGAACACCATTTCAAAACATTTCAAAATACCATTTTTTTTTTCAAAATACCATTTTAAAAGTGATAAGTTCCATGGTAGAAATGTATGTGTATAATTTCTTAGGGGAACATAAATGAGAAAAAAGTTGCTTGGATTCCTAACTTCTGCTAGATATAACTAAAATCCCAATCAAAGATCTGCTACTATGTTAGAGAATACACTTGTTACCATAAGTATCAACAGATGATTATATGAATTATGCAATATAACTGAAGAAAGATCTTTCTATACTTAAACAACAACAAAAAAGGAGAAATAAGACAATAAAATATATTTGTTGAGCCCCTATGGCATATCAAAAACTCTGTATTAGCACTATATATGACTAGTGTAAGGCACAATGATCTTTTTGGAAATGAGATAGCAATATAGAAAAGAGACTAGAAAAATGTCAGCACATAAAACAAACAAACTAAAATTTATATCCAGAGCTGTCTGGATCCAAAGTTTGTAAGCTCACCCAATCAACTTGACTAGCAGTAAATTAATAAAAGTGATTTGTAGTAAAGATGGCCATTAGTGTTATCTAGATTGCATGATACTCAGTCAAAGCTCTTTAAAACACTCAAATAAAATCATCAATTGTGTCTAGGATGTTGAAGAAGCCCAAGTCTGATGGGTGATCTCAGGTCTGGAGACTAAAGGCCACTGTACCAGGGGCACTAGGGCCTCTTCAATATATATATATATATATATATATATATATATATATATATATATATATATATATATTAATGACAGGGCACTTGGTCTCCAAAATGTCTAAGTGACCCTTTTTTTTTTTCTACTCTGTGTCTTTCCAGGGTAATAAAATTTTAGTTTTTACTCTTTTTTTTTTTTCTTTGTGGTTTTTGGGCCACACCCGGCAGTGTTCAGGGGTTACTCCTGGCTGTCTGCTCATAAATAGCTCCTGGCAGGCACGGGGGACCATATGGGACACTGGGATTCGAACCAACCACCTATGGTCCTGGATTGACTGCTTGCAAGACAAACGCTGCTGTGCTATCTCTCCGGGCCCAGTTTTACTTTTTAAATTAAATTTTGGACTGTGGTTTACAGAGCTCCTGCATAATAGTAATTTCTAGCATTCATTATTCCACCATGAATGTAAAATTCCCTCTAATCTTATCAGTTTCCCAACTTCCCTGAAACTTGCCCATGGCAGATAGGCTTAATATTTTGTGTTTTACTACTGAAAAATCAGACTTAAAATTATTGGAGTCCAAAAATTTGCTAATCGGTTATGCTGGACTGGCTCATAAGGTGATAGCAGCCTTTCATAGGGGTCCTCTGAAGTGCCCAGTGAGATCAGCTGCAAGGTGCATATATCCATGAGTTTTTCCTAGTGCTTGGACTTTTTTTTTTTTTTTCGAGAGTTACATGAGTCTATGGCATTGGCCTCTTGCTCAGACATGATAGAAGGCTCTGGTTTATGAATAGATGTGGCTGCCAGACATGTGGAAGTACAGAGATTTGGCATTGGGGGGTGGTAGACACAGCTCCTCCTGGCTCCAAAGATCCCAGGATATACTTTTAGTTCTTCATTGCAACTAATCTCAGGAAGTGTTGGGGAAAACCCCTATGTTTATAAATGTTCAATTTTATTAGGACAGATGATCAATAAACTTAACCTATGAGATTTATGTGTTGTATTTATTTAAAAAATAATCATAAATGAAAATTTTATTTCAGACTATTGGAAAGGGAAGTACAGCCAAGTGTTTGCAGTAAGATAGATTTTAATTGCAAATTTGACCATTACCCAAATTAGGGGCTGGACCCTAATTGCTAAAAACCCATTAAGTTCAATTTTCACAGTAAGGCTATTTTAGTTTCGTGTGGAATAAGGGTAGTCACATATCATGTGCACGGTATGAAACAATTTTAATACTCAGTTTAAAAATTTTAATTTTTATGTGCTTTCTAGCCATCAGAATGCCCCAATGGGAGAGCAAAGAGAAACATTTAAACAAATTCTTTAATTAAATTATTGTGAAATACACAGTTACAAAGTTGTTCATGATTGAATTTTAGTCATAAAGTTCAGGCGCAATTTCATAAGTGCACATTTCCTGCCACCATTGTCCCGTTTCCCTCCTGCAATCCCCACTACCTATCTCTGTGACAGACCCTTTTCTCCTATTCTTTTTTTCCTTTTAGACACTGTGGTTTGTAATATTGTTACTGAAAGGGTATCATGCATATTACTTTATATTCTTTTTGGGGGGTGGTCACATTAAGCTTAAACCTGGTTTGCTATGAGCAAAGCAAAAGCCCTACCTGCTGTACATAGCTCCAGCCTACAGTTTATCTCCTTTTGGCACCCAGTAAAAAGGACTTTTTAGAACCTACTTTTTATAGAACAATTTCTCAAGTTTTAGTTCCACAAATTTCAAATAATCCCAGCATGATGTGACCTTGACACGTTAGGGAATATGTGATATATGTGATAATAATTGTTATCTCAGTTTGGCAGATGTATAGTACCCAGAAGTACTTTGGTATTTTCCAAGATCAAATTGGGAATTGAACAAAAAGTAATGATAATATAATAGTGATTTATACTTTCACAGATCCTGAATTGTTCCCTTGTCTATTGGCAGAGTCGCTTTCTGATTTCTTGGGAAGTTGGCTGTTCTTTCAGATCCCTGAAGAGCAGAGATTATTATCTATTAAGATGGAGATTCTTGTCTCCAATGACTTAATACTTTCCATCTAAGAAAATCATGAAATTTTAGCATTATTAAATTTATTTAATTGTGTACAATTTATAAAATTTATCTTTTTATTGTAAACATGTGTTAATTTTGTAGGCTGTCTAGGCCCCCCCCCCCCTTTTTAAGCTAATGTTAGGGACCCTTTCATTTCCAAGCCTATATAACAAAAATCAACTAGTCTTAAAACCACTTCTATTTGCTGGTGAAACTTATTGAAGCCTTTTTTGAGCAATTGAAACATTAAGGACTGCTCATGACACTAAAAGTTTCTTTCAAAGTATTAAAAATAAAGATGGAAAGTGGAAGGTATTTTTGTATTTTGTTTGTTTGTTTGGTTTTGGTTTTGGGGCTACACCCAGTGATGCTCAGAGGTTACTCTTGGCTATGCACTCAGAAATCGCTCCTGGCTTGGGGACCATATGGGACACCAGGAGATCCAACCGCAGTCCATCCTAGGTCATCGAGAGCAAGGCAAATGCCCTACCTTTGTGCCATCACTCTGCCCCCCCTTTTTGAGTCGCTGCCTTGATTTGATCTGGATTTTTAGTCAAGGGGGAAAATTATTCAAATCCCATTTGCCTCAAATCCCAATGAATGATCTAATTTTTGCAATAGAAAGCAGTCTAACGGAATCATATACCTATCATAGTATGAGAGAATTTGTAAAAAAGTTATATTTCTGAAAAGATGTACTTCATTATTACATGTCCAAAAGCCTAAGACAAGGAGAATTTGCACTTTGAAATCTGAAATTCTGTGTGTAAATTATTTTCTCTGATGAATAACACTTAGTCTATAAACTATCTACTGCAAATAACTGGTTTTGCTTAGAAATGCTTAGTTATGTGGAGCCATAGCACAGTGGTAGGGCATTTGCCTTGCATACAGCTAACCTGAGATGGACCCGGGATCAATCTTTGGCATCCTATATGATCCCCTGAGCCTGCCTGAAGCAATTTCTGAGCACAAAGCCAGAGTACCTACCACCTGAGTATCACCTGGTGTGATTCCCTCCTGTCAAAAAAAGAAATGTTTACTTAACAGCCTTCTTTAGTACATTTGCCCTGGTGGTAACTGATAGTTACAAGTGGTCATTTTACTTTCTTTTTTTTTACTTAAAACTCTAGCAATTCAGCCTCCGCCATGTCAAAGGCCTTCTTAACCAGGCCTAGGGGAGGTGCAGGACTTGGATGACCCCAGCACACCTCTACCGCCTTGCTCCAGATCTCCAGGGCTTCCCCTGGGCCACATGCCTGGGCAAGCCAGCGAGGTGGGTCCCTTGGAAGAGCTTGACGGTTACCCTAAGCTTAACTTGTAGGTGTTGAGAGTTGCTTGGTTGCACTAAAGCAGTCACTGGTAATTTCTTACCAATCTATATGTTCAAAACTGCACGGGGGCTAGTGCCTCCGCATGCACAATATACATTAATAGTACTCCCTATCCTTGAATTATGTTTTTGTGTATGCAGAATGTCCATTTTGTACTCTGCCCTTTTGCACACCCTTACAAAAGCTCATTTTTCTCTTTAACTCTCTCACCCCCTACCATCATTACTTCACATTTACCCTTTTTAACTTCAGTACTGCAGAGTCCTAAGTCACAGACCAGAGTGGTGTACTGGAGTTAACACCCCCCCCCAACTATTTCAAAAGGCATAAAATGGACACATATGTCTTTTCAACATTTTATGTGTTTTTTTGACAACTATAGCTCTTGCTGAATATTTTCTTATACAGTGACGATTTTCCCCATTTTTATATTTTCTTTTCTTTGTGAACTGTTCAGTAGGGAATTTGATGAAAGAGTCCTTCAGTTTAATGCTTATGTTTGAACCAAGTCACAGGGATTGTTGGACGTGTTCTTACGCCCCCATATGCACCGAAAATGCCATGTGGCTTTATTTCTTGTTTGCATAGGCACATTAAAACGGGAAAATACTATACATACAAATAAGTTCTTATCTAATAGAGATGGGAACACACAAATCTTGTAGTGCAATGGGACCTTATACCCTGAACATTGACATAATGACCTGGCACAGGCCTCAGAAGAATGGACATTCTCCACTCACCCCCGGACCAGGGAATTCATCCATGAAACATGCAAGTTTGTCTATAAAGTCACCTGGAAGCAATCCTCTACCAGGGAAGACCCTACCGCTGCTCTGACATCGACCTACTCAAAAGAGACTTCCCTTAACACTGAGAAGACTTAACAACAACAACGACCTGCTTACTGGACAGGGCTTTCTGCATTGCCCTTTAATTGTGAAGTGAAACTAGAAGATGCTCCACACCAGCCTGACTTTAATGTAGGATATGCAGATTACAGGATCTTTAATACCTGATTCCAACAAAAGAGACTGCATGAAAAATAAAACTGTATTGGCACTACAGACAATGACTTGGATTGAACAAACTAGTTTGCCTGGAGTCTAGAGTTGGTCTTATGCCAGGAAACTTCAGGGGTAGGGTCTCCTTGTATTTAGGCCAAGGCTTTTCCTTTCCATGTCCCTCATATTTTGGTGGGCCTATGCAAACAATATTTGCCACTCTAACACAATTTTTACTGTGCTCCTTTGACTCTAAACCTAAAAAAAACTTAAACTTTTGATGTTAACTTAAACTAATATGCATGTGCATGAAAATGTAAAAAAATACTATGTCTTCAATGTTTAAAGAGTCACATAAGAGCATAAAAACCGGCTAACCTTTGCAAAAGCTGGCTCCCTGTGTGTGACACCAGGCGGGGAAAATCCGCGAAAGTACACCGGCCCAGTGGGGCTCAGCTGTGAAAGACTGTGAGTGTGACCTGTCTATGTCTGTCTACTGTCCTCTTGCATGAAACTCTTGCGAGTGGGGCAAAAAGAGCCTCCAGAAACCTCGCTCGCCCAGACGCCATTTTCAGGGAGGGACTTCAGAGCATAAAAACTGGCTAACCTTTGCAAAAGCTGGCTCCCTGTGTGTGACACCAGGCGGGGAAAATCCGCGAAAGTACACCGGCCCAGTGGGGCTCAACTGTGAAAGACTGTGAGTGTGACCTGTCTATGTCTGTCGACTGTCCTCTTGCGTGAAACTCTTGCGAGTGGGGCAAAAAGAGCCTCCAGAAACCTCGCTCGCCCAGACGCCATTTTCAGGGAGGGACTTCAGAGCATAAAAACCGGCTAACCTTTGCAAAAGCTGGCTCCCTGTGTGTGACACCAGGCGGGGAAAATCCGCGAAAGTACACCGGCCCAGTGGGGCTCAACTGTGAAAGACTGTGAGTGTGACCTGTCTATGTCTGTCGACTGTCCTCTTGCGTGAAACTCTTGCGAGTGGGGCAAAAAGAGGCTCAGAGGAGCACGGCCGCTCCGCTTCGCTACGCGGCCGTGCACTCTTTCTAAGGAAAGAACTCCATTGCAACAAGAAGGAAAAATCACACTAAGAACGGCGCTATATCACAGAAGCAAACATTTCTCTCTGGACTGTCTTCTCTGTTGCATGCTCGGGCCTAAGATTTGACCCAGTGTGAGGCTTCATTCACGGAGGACTCCCCTCCCTTAGAGGCAAGTCAGCCCATCCAGAAAGGGAGGAGCCAGAGGAGTGTACTGCCTACATCATATAGACAATGAATACCACCACAACACGTAAAAAAACCCACAATACAAGTGTGACAATGGGGAAACAACACAGGCCAGCATCAGACATAGAGAATAAAGATGACAATTCTGAGGACCAGATAATGACTGAACAACTAATCAACCTCTCAGATAAGGACTTTAGACTAGCAATATGGAAGGTGCTCAACAGACTCCAAGAAACCATGGATCGAGTTGAACAGAACACTAATAAGAACCAAGAAAATATGAAGGCAGAAATGACAAAACTCCAAACTGAAATAACATGTCAACTAACAGGACTGAAAAAGTCAGTAAACGAAGTGAATGACAAAATGGATAAGCTCTGGGACAGGGTATCAGAAGCTGAGAATAGACTTGGTACTGTGGAAGATGAGATACATAACAATTCCATACAGCAGGAGAGATTGGACAAAAAACTTAAAGCAAATGAGCAGACAATGGAAAAATTAGTCAAAGAATGGGAACAGACGAAAATAGAAGTCTATGATAAGATCAACAGAAACAACTTAAGAATCATTGGAGTCCCAGAGACCCAGGAAGAAAATTTCCAGGAAGAATCAATGGTCAAGAACATCATTAAAGAGAAACTTCCAGAGCTAAAGAATATATGTGATCAAATCCTGCATGCCCGAAGAGTACCAACCAAAAGAGACCCCAGAAAAACCACCCCAAGACACATCCTAGTCACAATGACAAATCCCACAGATAGAGACAGAATTCTGAAAACAGCAAGATCAAAAGGGGAAATCATGTTCAAGCAAGCTTCCCTGAGATTTACAGCAGACCTGTCACCAGAAACGCTCAATGCCAGAAAGCAGTGGTGGGATACTGTGACAAGACTGAATGAAATGAATGCTTCACCCAGAATACTATACCCAGCAAAACTCACTTTCCGGTTTGATGGAAGAATACATGGTTTCACAGACAAAAAACAGCTCAGAAACTTCACAGACACAAAACCAGTCTTAAGAGAAAAACTGAAAGACCTAATCTAAGACAAGACTACCCAAAAGACACACCAAATTTTGAAATAAAGATGGCGTTAAATCCCAGGACAATTCTTTCTCTCAACGTCAATGGACTAAATGCACCAGTTAAGAGACACAGAGTGGCTAAATGGATCAAAAAACTCAATCCAACCTTCTGCTGCCTACAAGAAACGCACCTGAATAGTCAGAACAAACATAGACTCAAAATAAAAGGCTGGAGAAAAGTTATCCAAGCAAACAACACCCATAAAAAAGCTGGAGTGGCCATACTAATATCAGATCATGCAAACTTTATACTCAGGAAGGTTGTAAGGGACAAAGACGGACATTTTATATTAATCAAGGGGTACGTAGAGCAGGAAGAATTCACTCTCCTAAACATATATGCACCGAATGAGGGGCCAGCAAAATATTTAATACAACTGTTGACAAATCTGAAAAATAATATCAACAACAACACAATAATTGTAGGGGACCTTAACACGGCCTTGTCAACACTGGACAGGTCAACCAGACTGAAACCCAACAAGAATATACTAGACCTGAGGAGAGAAATGGAAGAAAGAGGCCTAGTGGATATATATAGGACACTCCATCCCCAGAAACCTGGATACACATTCTTCTCCAATGTACATGGGACATTCTCCAGGATAGACTACATGCTGGCACATAAAACATACCTCCATAAGATCAAGAGAATAGAAATTTTGCAGACTACCTTCGCTGACCACAAGGCTCTGAAATTATTTGTGAACTCCAAAGGGACTCAGAAGAAACACTTTAACACCTGGAAGTTAAACAGCCTCATGCTCAATAACCAGTGGGTCCGAGATGAAATCAAGGAGGAAATCAAAAGGTTCCTGGAAACAAATGAAAATAAAGACACAAACTCTCAGAACCTATGGGACACAGCAAAAGCAGTACTGAGAGGAAAATTTATAGCTTTGCAAGCACACATCAGGAAGGAAGAAGGAGCTTACCTGAGTAGCTTAATGACACAGCTAATAGAACTAGAAAATGCTCAACAAAAGGACCCAAGAATAGGAAGACAGAAGGAAATAACAAAGCTGAGAGCAGAAATCAACGAAGTGGAAACTCAAAAAACAATCCGAAAGATCAACGAAAGCAGAAGTTGGTTCTTTGAAAAAATAAACAAGATTGATAGACCACTGGCAAACCTAACAAAGAAAGAGAGAGAGAGAAACTTGATAACTCGTATCAGGAATGAAAAAGGAGAGATCACTACTGATATGACAGAGATTCAAAGGGTAATCAGAAACTACTTTGAAAAACTCTACGCCACTAAAAATGAGAACCTGGAAGAAATGGATAAATTCTTGGACTCTTATAATCTTCCACGGTTGAAGGAAGAGGATGTAGCATATCTAAACACCCCCATCACCATTGATGAAATTAAAACAGTAATCAAATGTCTGCCGAAAAACAAAAGCCCAGGTCCAGATGGATTCACTAATGAATTCTATCAAACTTTCCAAGAGGAACTACTGCCAATCTTGGCAAGACTCTTTCATGAAATTGAACAAACAGAAACACTTCCAAATAGCTTTTATGAAGCCAACATCACCTTGATACCTAAACCAGACAGAGACGCTACCAAAAAAGAAAATTACAGACCAATATCACTGATGAATGCAGATGCAAAGATCCTCAACAAAATCCTGGCAAATAGGATTCAATGCCTCGTTAAGAAGATCATCCACTACGATCAAGTAGGTTTCATCCCAGGAATGCAAGGCTGGTTTAACATCCGTAAATCTATCAACATAATACACAACATCAATAACAAGAAAAATAAAAACCACATGATCATATCAATAGATGCAGAGAAAGCATTTGATAAGGTCCAACACCCATTCTTGATCAAAACTCTCAGCAAGATGGGAATGGAGGGAACCTTTCTCAATATAGTGAAGGCCATCTACCACAAGCCAGTGGCAAATATTATCCTCAATGGAGAAAAACTGAAAGCCTTCCCTCTAAATTCTGGCACAAGACAAGGCTGTCCTCTCTCACCACTCCTATTCAACATAGCACTGGAAGTACTTGCTATAGCGATTAGGCAAGAAAAGGATATCAAGGGAATCCAGATAGGAAAGGAAGAAGTCAAGCTCTCACTGTTTGCAGATGACATGATACTCTACTTAGAAAACCCTAAAGACTCTATCAAAAAGCTTCTAGAAACAATAGACTCATATAGCAAGGTGGCAGGCTACAAAATTAACACACAAAAATCAATGGCCTTTCTATATACCAATAGTAATAAGGATGGAATGGACATTAAGAAAACAACCCCATTCACAATAGTACCACACAAACTCAAATATCTTGGAATCAACTTGACTAAATATGTGAAGGACCTATACAAAGAAAACTATAAAACTCTGCTCCAAGAAATAAGAGAGGACACACGGAAATGGAAACACATACCCTGCTCATGGATTGGCAGGATTAACATCATCAAAATGTCAATACTCCCCAAGGCATTATACAGATTTAATGCCATCCCTCTAAAGATACCCATGACATTCTTCAAAGAAGTGGATCAGACACTTTTGAAATTCATTTGGAACAATAAACACCCTCGAATAGCTAAAGCAATCATTGGGAAAAAGAATATGGGAGGAATTACTTTTCCCAACTTTAAACTGTACTACAAAGCAACAGTTATCAAAACAGCATGGTATTGGAATAAGGATAGGTCCTCAGATCAGTGGAATAGGCTTGAATACTCAGAAAATGTTCCCCAGAGATACAACCATCTAATTTTTGATAAAGGAGCAGGAAATCCTAAATGGAGCAGGGAAAGCCTCTTCAACAAGTGGTGTTGGCACAATTGGATAGCCACTTGCAAAAAATTAAACTTAGACCCCCAGCTAACATCATGTACAAAGGTAAAATCCAAATGGATTAAAGACCTCGATATCAGCCCCAAAACCATAAGATATATAGAACAGCACATAGGCAAAACACTACAGGACATTACAGGCATCTTCAAGGAGGAAACTGCACTCTCCAAGCAAGTGAAAGCAGAGATTAACAGATGGGAATATATTAAGCTGAGAAGCTTCTGCACCTCAAAGGAAATAGTGCCCAGGATACAAGAGCCACCCACTGAGTGGGAGAAACTATTCACCCAATACCCATCAGATAAGGGGCTAATCTCCAAAATATACAAGGCACTGACAGAACTTTACAAGAAAAAAACATCTAACCCCATCAAAAAATGGGGAGAAGAAATGAACAGACACTTTGACAAAGAAGAAATACGCATGGCCAAAAGACACATGAAAAAATGTTCCACATCACTAATCATCAGGGAGATGCAAATCAAAACAACGATGAGATACCACCTCACACCCCAGAGAATGGCACACATCACAAAGAATGAGAATAAACAGTGTTGGCGGGGATGTGGAGAGAAAGGAACTCTTATCCACTGCTGGTGGGAATGCTGTCTAGTTCAACCTTTATGGAAAGCGATATGGAGATTCCTCCAAAAACTGGAAATCGAGCTCCCATACGATCCAGCTATACCACTCCTAGGAATATACCCTAGGAACACAAAAATACAATACAAAAACCCCTTCCTTACACCTATATTCATTGCAGCTCTATTTACCATAGCAAGACTCTGGAAACAACCAAGATGCCCTTCAACAGACGAATGGCTAAAGAAACTGTGGTACATATACACAATGGAATATTATGCAGCTGTCAGGAGAGATGAAGTCATGAAATTTTCCTATACATGGATGTACATGGAATCTATTATGCTGAGTGAAATAAGTCAGAGAGAGAGAGAAAAACGCAGAATGGTCTCACTCATCTATGGGTTTTAAGAAAAATGAAAGACACCCTTGTAATAATAATTTTCAGACACAAAAGAGAAAAGAGCTGGAAGTTCCAGCTCACCTCAGGAAGCTCACCACAAAGAGTGATGAGTTTAGTTAGAGAAATAACTACATTTTGAACTGTCCTAATATTGAGAATGTCTGAGGGAAATGTAGAGCCTGTTTAGGGTACAGGCGGGGGTTGGGTGGGGAGGAGGGAGATTTGGGACTTGGGTGATGGGAATGTTGCACTGGTGATGGGTGGTGTTCCTTTTATGACTGAAACCCAAACACAATCATGTATGTAATCAAGGTGTTTAAATAAAAAAAAATTATGCATTAAAAAAATAATTTAAATAAAATTAGAAAGTAGATATAATGGATCTTTTAAAATGTGTACCCTTCTTTTCAAGCACCCATGGTAAAACTCATAACTTAAATATATTAGAAAATACAATCCAAAGAGAAGAAATAGCATGTTTCTAGCATAGTATTAAAAGTCAATTTATGGGGCCGAGAAATAGCATGGAAGTAAGGCATTTGCCTTGCAGGCAGAAGAAAAGTGGTTTGAATCCTGGCATCCCATATGGTTCCCCGAGCCTGCCAGGAGCGATTTCTGAGCATAGAGCCAGGATTAACCTCTGAGCGCTGCTGGGTGTAACTCAAAAACAAACCAAAAAAATAAAATAAAATAAAAGTCAATTCATTACAAATCATTAAAAAATTTTAGATTTTAATTTAGACATTAAATATTGTAGGGTACAAGAATAAAAAACAACTGAAATACTTTATATGTATATATATCAGATTAAAGAAACACTTAAATAAAAAATCAAAGAGAGTATATTGGTTAACATATTTATGTTAACTCAAGTAAAGCAGGAAGACAGGAAGACATTTAGAACCTAACTAAAAGAATTAAGAAAAATATATTAAAAAACTTGAGCTAAAAAGAGAATAACAATAGGGCCAATTAAGAAATCCAATGCTGCTTCTTGAAGGAAATAGATAGATGACAAATTATAGGAACCTTTGACTAAATTAACCAAGAATGAATGAATACCATACAATATGAATAGATGCACGTTATGAAAAGTATGTGGGGAAAACAATCTATGACCTATTTTTTTTTTGAAAAATTAGCATGCTGACTTTTTTGTATTTTCTGGATTAAGTACTATATTTCTAGGAAATTGTCAGTGACATTATGGTTTTCTAACTTATTTGCATGATTTAAAGGAAAATTTGTATTTTTCCTTGTAATTATTCATAATATATTTGCACTTATAAAAGTCTTTTCAATTATTCAGAATTTATCTGATTACCTGAAATAGAGAAAAATATAAAGTACCTGAAATAGAGAAAAATATAAAGTTCTTAATATTGAAAGGGCTGGCAATTATTATGCTTGAATTGCATTTTAAGTTGGAAGATATTTTTATCCCCAGGTCACTGGAATGTGAACTCAAAAATTATTTTTATTCTTAGAATTTAGGCATGGTCCATTGCTTCAATTAATGCTGATTTATCCTTTGGACCTTTTAGAATAAACCATAGTTAATAAAAGGGAAACAAAAATGAATAAATAAATAAATAAAGAAAAAAAAATAAAGAGTCACATAAATTTCATGGCTTTAGATTGCTTTGTGTACTGCTAAGAAATGTTATAATGTACTACAATCCAGGGACTTGTGGACAAAGTAATTGTACATGGGTTCTGTTTTATTTTTCTTTCTTTTTTTTTTTTTTTTTTTGTTTTTGGGCCACACCCGGCTATGCTCAGGGGTTACAACTCCTGACTGTCTGCTCAGAAATAGCTCCTGGCAAGCACGGGGGACCATATGGGACACCGGGATTCAAACCAAACACCTTTGATCCTGGATTGGCTGCTTGCAAGGCAAACACCGCTATGCTATCTCTCCGGGCCCATGTTTTATTTTTCTTAATGTTCTTTGACTGTAAGTTCAAAATTTAGGTGTCAGCAAGGGGATTTCTCCTGAGAACTCTGTTTATGGGTGATTGTCCTTCCACTGTAACTTTACCTTGTCCTCATAATTAAATATACAAAAATTAAAAAAAACTCTCGCAATTACATGCAATATGGCTTAGAATTTTGAGATAACCAATGTTAAATCTTTTTATTTTTTTGACCACACCTGGCAGCGCTCAGGGGTTACTCCTGGCTTTTCACTTAGAAATTGCTCCTGGCAAGTTTAGGGGGCCGGCCATAAGGGATGCTGGAATCGCACCTGGGTCCGTCCAGGGTCGGCCATGTATAAGGCAAATGCCCTACTGCTTTGATATCACTCCTGCCCTTCATGTTAAATCTTAAACAGAGTTCTTCATACCGACTGTGAGAAAGGTACTGATGCTTGATAGTCAAATAAATCATGCTGCTAGTTAACTTTTCTTCAAATTGGTAATTTATCCCTAATATGGAGTCAGGAAGAAAATATTGGAATCATAGTATGTAATTCTATATAGTTACTATCTCTTTACATATTTCTTTAAATAGTTCTGCTTTTGTCTTAGACATAAAACATACAAATACAGTAATCCTGGATAAAATTTATAAATAAAAGTGTTTTTATTGAGATTTTTATGTTCAGACACTTTTACTAATGGCAGTTACTGATCAAAGAAGTTCCAACACTATTGCTTTATAGTTTCTGATTCTACTTGTTAGGCACACTTCTGAATAAATGTAGAAATGAAAAAAAAATAATGAAATGAGTATTAGGAGAGCGAGACAGACTTCTTTTTCTTTCTAATGGATGCAGAAATACCACACTATGTCCTTGTTGACTGTTGAAGATCATTATTATTTATGGAGTAACAATGTAGTTCTCTACACAAGTTGAGAAAAAGCAAGCACCTATGAGAAAATTGGACATGGAATGTTTATGCCCTGCCCTCCTGCCTAAAATTCAAAGTGATAATATTTGGAGGCAGGAGCACTTGGGAAGAGATTAACACTGGTAGTAGAACCCTCGTTAACAGGCTTTGCACCATTAGATAAGACTGCCCAAAGAGCTTGTTGGTACTTCTGATACAGACAGCAAGAAGACAGCTAACTATGAACCATCCAATAACTCTGACTAGACATTGAGCTTGAACAGTCCATTCTCCACACTGTAGAAAGAAATTTCTATTTCCTGAGCTACCACCTTTTTATTTTTTTATTTTTATTTTTTAATATTTTTATTTAAGCAACCTAAATACAGATATGATTGTAGTTGGATTTCAATCATATAAAGTACACTCCCCTTCACCAGTACAACATTTCCATCACCAATGCTCCACACCTCTCTCCCCCCCACCTGTATTCGAGACAGGCTTTCTACTTCCCTCATTCATTGACATTGTTATGATAGTTGTCAGTGTACTTATTTTTCAAACTGCACTAACTACTCTTGTGTTGAGCTTCATATCGTGAGCTGGTCCTTCCAGGCCTCATTTCTATTGTCTCTGGCCATTATTACAATAATGTCTTTTATTTTTCTTAAAATCCATAGATGAGTGAGACTATTCTGTGTCTATTTTTCTCCCTCTGACTTTTATCACTCATAATAGATTACATATACATTCATTTATAAGAAAATTTCATGATTTCACCTCTCCTGACAGCTACATAGTATTGTATGGTGTATATGTACCACAGTTTCTTTTCTTTTCTTTTCTTTTTTTAGCTACAGCACCCGGTATTCCCAGGCGGTCTCCCATTCAAGTGCTAACCAGGCCCGACCCCGCTTAGCTTCCGAGATCAGATGAGAACGGCATGTTCAGTGTGGTATGGCTGTAAACATTCCACAGTTTCTTTAACCATTCATCTGTTGAAGGGCATCTTGGTTGTTTCCAGATTCTGGCTATTGTAAATGGCACTGCAATGAATATAGGTTTGAGGAAAGCATTTTTGTATTGTATCTTTTTCTAAGGTATATACCTAGGAGGCTACCACCTTTTTATATTTGGTTAAAGCAACCCTAATAGATCAAGACAGGACAGAAATCAAGATAGATCTTTCTCTTGACCAAGCTGATCTTAGAAAGCATTTTCAAAATTACTCAAGAAGAGTGATCACAAACTCTAGTCCAGTAGAGAGATGGAAACAGAGGAGACAAGAATCCTTGGGAGAGAAGCCTCACTTTTCCTACTGAGGTGGATCATAAAAGTTGAAAAGATCTCATGCAATGGGTAATGGGCAGAATTTGGGACTAAGCTAGTTTTAGAATAGTGACTGCTCCAAACTACAAGCAGAAGTAAACATGATTAGAAGTCAATGAAACAGAAAAAAATAAAGAAGACCAAAAGCTGTTTCTTTGGAAAGATCAATATAATTGGCTAATTTCTAGTCAGATTAATTAGAAATATAAAGACATATAAAGACATATTCACAATATCACTGGAGTAACAGTAAAATGCAAAAATGCAACTGTATTTCCATCCATATGCTAGCTAGTATTTGGGAAGTAGCACAGAATTCTTAGGAAGATGATTTGCTCAAATTCATAAAAGATCTGAGCTCTTTACAAGATAATTTTTCTCTTCTTTTTTAAGAGGGGGACACACATAGTCATGCTCAAAGCTTACCTGGGTCTGCACTCAATAATTGTTCCTGGTGAACTTGGAGGACCTGAATAGGCATCATGCAAGGCAAAGGCTCTACTACCTATTGTTCTATCAAAGAGCCATTTTCTTTACACCTCTAAATTCATGTTATCCTTTCTTTTGCCCAGTCTCTCCTTCCTTTCTAGTACTATAGTATATTGTGTAACAGAACCCTGTTTTGCCTCTTTCCTTTATTTGATAAACAGTTAAGAACGAAGAAAAAGTGTGTTGATTTTAGCAATTGAGGTAATTTCACTGATGAAATAAGCTTTACTAAGTGAAAATTATAATCAGTCTCCAAGGCCTGCTAGATTCTGGACTAATCTCATTTTTCCAGTCCTTTTCTGTCCAAAACACAAGCTCCTCGTTCCAGCTGGCTCAACTGCACAATTGCTTCCCTGTACCTCAATGAGTTCCCATCTTTTTAATTCTGCCAACACCATTTCCTCTTAGAAATGTCTCAGACCTTCTTTTCCAGTCTGCAAGGCTTTATTTTCTCCCCAATTCTCCCTCTGAAGCCTAGGCAATCTCTCCTTTATCTAGATGCTTAGAATCTCTGGAGTTTCTAACCACTTACTTAGCAGTGACCACTTATCTTGCAATCCCAAGGGTGTGTGTGTTCTCAAGGTCTAGAACAAGGAAATCCTGAGACAGCTAAATGGGAGCAGCAGAAAGAACATTACTTGTCAACATATTGCTCTCAGTCCCTTCACCAGTTGTCATTGGCCCACAACTTTCTAATAGAGGAAAGAGGAAGTGGAAGAGGGATGGGAGGGAATAGAATTGGATGGCTGACTTTTGCCTTGACTTGAATTAATCTGGAGGAGGGAAACAGGCTGTAGTAATGGGAAGAGAAAAAGTAGTATTGCTTAAAAAAATAACAGAATTTATCAATTTTTGGCAATATATGGTAGTGGTTTTAAAGTGTCATTTGGCCTCCTTTTAGCATAGTAAAACTGTTTATTTGGCAATGTCGTATCACTCTTCCATGTACCCCTATAAAAACATATCTTCCTTTTATTTATTTGTTTGTTTGCTTGCTTATTTATTTATTTTGGGCCACACCTGGCAGCGCTCAGGGTTTACTCATGGCTCAGAAATCACTCCTGATAGGCTTGGAGGACCATATGGGATGCCAGGGATTAAACCCGAATCTGTACCAGGTTGGCCAAGTGCAAGGCAAATGCCCTACCATTGTGCTATTGCTCTGGCCCCTCTTCTTTTCCTTTAAAGAATCTTTTTCTTTTTTTCCAAGGCATCCAATCCTGTCAACAAGTGGTCCAGCCTCACCATAATGAGAATTTTCAGCTTCTAGAGATTAGCTGTTATGAAGATGAGTAATGACACTTAAAAACAACAGAAAATTTAGGCCTGAGATAGGAGTCAGCATAATGTAAAGAAATTTATATAGAAAAGAAGAATTGGGTAAAATAAACATCTACTGTTTGAATGTGAGTAACATTTAGCTTCTCGTTGTATACAGTGCTTTCTTTTTCTCTCCTATATATTATATTTGCACAGGGAATAATTTTTTTTTGTTTTAAGGTGTTCTTGACTTTAATTGACCAAATAAAGAACAGATGTTTTACTGACAAATATCTGAAACTATATGGCACAACAGGGAATATTAATTTCTTACATTAGTTAGGAAACTTTATGTCATTTTTTTCCTTTTCCTTTTCTTTTTCTATTATTATAAGTTCCCTGACAGTAGCATCCTAAATTTCAAAATTTTGTTACATTGTTTGGTAAAAATTGTCAGAAACAGTTTGGCTATATTTATAATAAAATATGAGCTATTAGGGCCAGTTGTTATGCTATTTTTTTAGACGTTAGAGATTTGTCATACAATATAAACTTTGAAATACACATTGCATTATGGAGTGTGGCGTGTGATATTTTTACTATCTATGTCATTTTAAACTTTCAAAATGTAAATATGGCAAAATTCTAGGGAATTATAAAAATATAATGAAGATTTCTCTTGGTCTCATTTCTTTAAAAATAAAAACAAGCAAAATAAAATAAAGACCTGAACTCCCTAAGGGTTAAGTAAATTTACTAAAGAAAACAAAAGCAAGGTAAGCTGAAGTCATGGGAAATAGTCAAGAAAGAGAAAGAGGCTGAAAACCTACCACAGATGGAACAAAGATTTTCCAGATGTGGAATTCTTTCTATGGATCAGTGCTATTAACTTGGCACACTAGGTTCAACCAGGATGAAAACAAGAAAGTAACCATGGCTTCCTCCTAGTATCTATCTGTAATCTAACTATAAGGCTAATTTGCTGAAATTTTATATTTTGTTTCCTTTAGGAAAAATGTCTTGGTATCTGTAATATGCAGCTATTTCTTTGTGACTGGCTCTCACACTGGATGAGAATGCTTTTGGGATGCCTGAAAATATTTGTACATGTGTCAAAATATCTCCATTTGTAAAGACATTTCTAACGTCTCATTGTCATAGTCCTAGTCCTCTCATTGGCCCCACAAGAAGTCGGGCACTCTTTTGCATGTGTAAAGGAGAGGTCACTGCTCTGTTTACATTTTTCTGTCTTGCACCATCTGGGTGAATGGCTCTTAATTAGCTACAGAGTGATGAGGGCCTGTCTAGACTCAGGGATACAACTTTATTTTTCTTTATTTAAGCACCATGATTACATACATGATTGTTGTTGGGTTTCAGTCATAAAAAGAACACCCCCTTTCACCAGTGCAACCTTCCCACCACTAGTGCCCCCTATCTCCCTCCAAAGATCACAAAGTAATATGCTGTAGTGCATAATTTCAGGAAGTATAAACTTGATGTTAGAAGCAGTTGTCATATTAGACATCATGATGAAGAGGTAACTCAACTGACTCCTTGGGTCACAGGGGAAATAATTTCTGGAAGGGAAACAGGAGTAGTCAAGGTCAAACTATGCAGAAGCAAATTCAGGAGAAAAGGGAGGGTGTGACCAGAGCTACTTCGGAAGTTGCGTGTTAGAGGAAGATGGGAGATAAGGCTAGAGAGGAAGGATAAGGCAAGATGATGGAAAAATTTGTTCCTTAGTCCAAGGACTTTTTCAGGCACAGTGGTTAAGAAATCTATTCTGCATTGCTTACTCTAAATCTTGCCTCAATGAGAGTGTGACTGAGTACTTTAGGAAACCTTTCAGTGTCTCCATAAAATGAAACATAGAAACATTTATCTTATAAAGCTGCTAGAGGATTTACTAAATTTATATCTATAAAGTGCTTAGAAAAGTGCAGGTACAGAATAAAGACTTGATGTTATCCATTCAATCAGTTATTTAATCAATATTAAATAAAAAATCCTTGAAAATATTGGCATTACACAATTCAGAAAATATATCTTTCAGAAAAATTATAGTAAACAGGTAAAATACTTACAGAAATATATCCATGAAGATTAAGGGGAAGAGAAAATAATATAAGTGGCTAACTGCCCTATTAATTATATTTTTATCAATTTCCTTAAATTCATAAAAATGATGTAATATTTATATCAGAAGAAATTTATAACATTAGTAGCTGGGAGTCATTGGGATGCATTAACTGAAATACATAATAGACAGAAAAATTAAAAAACAAAAAACATTCCCCATTGTGTTGGATGAGTGAGAACTGTTGGTGACCATCATTTTACTTAAGCATCCTTTGAAGAGCTTTATGAGATCTTCACTACTTGATTACAGTATTTAGAGCAAAAACAGTTCTCAAATAGATGATCCATTCTCCTGCAATGTTCAAACTGATTTTGTCTAGCCTTTATAACACAAGAGCATGGAGATATCAGATTTTCTTGGGCATTAAGTAAGAGGTTTAATGTGGGCTAATTTATTATGATTGTTGATAACTGTCTTATATTTCTCACTTAGATCATCTATAAGTATAGCATATACTAGTCCTACAGTAGAAATCTTTATGGGTCAGAAAATCTATTTATCTCAAACTACAGAAAAGCAAATCAAACCAATGGAGGATGTATAAGAATAAAAATAATCAAGGCAATAGAATATAGGTCATTTCTTTTCCAGATAGGTCAAAAAATATCCTCTTATATAAAACAATCTAAACTTCTTATTCAGGGCCGGAAATATAGCAGTATTAGGGCATTTGCTTTGCACGCAGTTGAACTGAGACAGACCTGAGTTTGATTCCTGGCATCCCATATGGCCCATCAAGCCTACCAGGAGCAATTTGTGAGCACAGAGCCAGGAGCTCCACTGGGTGTGATCCAAAAAAAAAAAAAAAAAAAAAAAAAAAACAAACAAAAACCAAAAAGGTATTCTTATTTAAAAAACTTAGAATAAATGTATAAATGATTTCACTGATGCGTACTTCAGTACTTATTCATATTATTAATAAAGGTAATTGAACTACAAACCATGCACTGGAATCTTGATAATCTTACATATTTGAAGGCATTTTAGAAGCTATCACATTAAAGAAAATGGTCACTGATCCTCCCGGGTAGTTAGGTCTTGGCTAGTTAGTCTCTGTGACATTCTTGAGAGAGGGAAGGGTGGGGAGCAGATACCCCTCTCTACAAAATCTATAGCAGCCCAATGATACCTCTTTGCCCTTTTGTCAGAAAGGGCCCAGCTCCACGACTTAACCTTATCAAAGCCATTCCAAACTGACCTGTTTGATCTAAGTTTTAAAAATTCCATTTGCCTTTGTGATGTAATAAGCAGTATAAATTAAATTTGTGCCTGCATGGAGGCAGGCTGTGGTGGTGGCTGGGAGACTGAAGACACTAATAATGGTAAGGTCACACTGTTGGTGGGACTGGTGTTTGAATATTTAATGCTAAAACAACTGTATTGTGAATAACAGCATTATAATAAATCATGGCATTATAATAAAAATGAAAAAAAAGAAATGTAATAATATTGTAACCATGGGTCTTAATTACAATAAAAATTTAAATTCAATAAAAAATAAAGCTAAAAAGAAAATTTAAACATTGATCACATATGATCATATGATCACATGATCACTAAATCTAGTTATTTTATTGTCTTCTAAATAATAGTGATAGAAAGGGTCCTCTTTATAGTTTTTCTTCAGTGAGACAAGATAATAAATTGATTTTCCTACTGATAAAAAGCTCATTGAACTCTGAATGCATATGCCACACATTAATTTGTACTGATAGTTTATAGCTACCAGCTCAAAGTATTGCTAGTCAACCTTTCAGGTGATAAAGGGGGGAGCAAAGGGTGTACCAGGCTTCCTGAAGGAGGAAATTTCAAGCATGTTAAGTATATTTGTATAGCTTCTTCATTGATAGGAAACTAAATATCTGCATGAGTTACTTGATATATCAAATTTATTCAAAACTATTGAATACTTTCACTGGGTATGGAGGATTTAGATTTAAGCCTTCAAGGAGTTCACAGTCTGATGTGGAAGGCACACTTTACAAACAGAAATACATCAGAGTAGTATGAACTGTCACAGAAAAATTACAGCCACCTTCAGATAGATACCCAGCAAGATCATTCCCAGGGCACTCCATAATCAGTATCTGAACTGGAATTTATTGAAAGAGAAATTATTAGGCCAAGAGAAAGTACAGTGGATAAGGCTTTGCCTTGCAATCTACCAACATGGGTTCAATCTCTGGCACCTGGACACAGATTGAGAAGCAAGCCCTGAGCTAGTTTAGACACAAAAGAGAGAGAGAGAGGCTTGGCAGGCCTCCAGCCGTTCCCCTATTTCCCCCTGGACTCTAGACCTCGCCTGAGAGCCACCTCGAGTGGCCTGCTGTGGGTTCCAGGGCGTCTAGGGGTCTCCTGGCTCCTCCCTCCTACACTAGGGAAGAGGAGCAAATGGAGGGGCCGGGCAGATAGCTGGCTTTCAGTGCCTTGATCCTGGAGGCCAGCTTTTCCCAGGTATGGGGTTAGGGGACACCCCTTGCCGGATGGCATTCTCCCTAGCGTGGGGGGTGCTGGGAGGCTTGGCAGGCCTCCAGCCGGTACCCTATTTCCCCCCTACTCCAGGCCTTCCGTGGCCTGGTGGACTCTATCGTGGTACTCAGGCTTTCCCCCTTTCTCTCCCAACACTAAAAGGGACACACATGGGGTGGATGGCGGGCCAATGCAGCACTGGTTGTATGTCGGGACATTACATCGTGACATTCACCGGTATATTTTTTTTTCTTCTCATTGGTCTCAATTTAAAAAAACTGTGCAGGGGCTAGCACTCCCGCGCATACCATATATATTTAAAATAAAAATGAGAGGACTGACTCTCAGTTTAGGAAGAGACCAGTTCAAGTGGGGGTACCATATATTTTCAAAATAAAAATGAGAGGATGGACTCTCAGGCTGGGAAGAGGCCAGTACTCTTTTCCTACTTGTTTACTCTCAGCGGCCTCTTGGCCTCTTCCTTTTTTTATTGTATAACTGTGGTTGATACCATACTAGGTTTCTGATTAGTTCCCATGAACGGTGACAATTGAGTCCACTGTCTTAAGTTAGATTGTTTATTTTCCCCACTTTTTATTTTTTCTCCTCTTTGTGAACTGTTCAATACGGTATTTTGGTGAAAGAGTCCCTCTCTATTTTTCCTTCCCTTTGTTATTTGTTAAATAAGGAAGTTTGTAATAGTGTCCCTCCATTTAACGTTTATATAAGAACCAAGTCAATTGGATTGTTGGACTTGTTCTAGCATCCCCATAGGCACCAATCTCATTGTGAACTGTTCAATAAGGAATTTTGGTGATAGAGTCCCTCAGTTTAATTCTTATGTTTGAACCAGGTCACCGGGATTGTTGGACTTGTTCTTGCGGCCCCCTTATGCGCTGATAACGCCAGGTGGCATTATTCCTTGTTTGCATGGGCACATTAAAATGGAAAATACTATACATACAAATAAGTTCTTATCTAATAGAGATAGGAACACACAAATTCTGTGGTGCAATGGAACCTTACAAACCCTGAACATTGACATGATGACCTGGCACAGGACTCAGAGGTTTGGATATTTTCCAGTCACCCCTGAACCAGGGAAGCCATATGAAACATCCAACATTGTTTATGACATCACCTGGAAGCAATCCTCTACCAGGGAAGACCCTACTGCTGCTCTGACATTGATTTACTCAAAAGAGTCTTCCCTTAACACTGAGAAGATTTAAACAACAACAATGACCTGCGTACTGGACAGGGCTTTCTGCATTGCCCGTTAATTGCGAGTTGAAATTAGACGCCGCCCCACACCATCCTGACTTCAATGGAGGATATACAGATTCCAGGACCTTCAATACAGAAACGTGAGACCAACAACAGAGACTGTGAAAAATATAACTGTATGGGTACTACAGAAAATGACTGGGATTGGACAAACTAGTTTGCCTGGAGCCTAGAAATGGTCTTATGTCAAGAAACTTCAAGGGTAGGGTCTCCTTGTACTAAGGCCAAAGTTTTTCCTTTCCATGACCCCCCATACTTTGGTGGGCCCATGCAAACGATAATTGCCACACTAACATTGTTTTTACAGTGCTCCTTTGACTCCAAACCTTTAAGAAACCACTATTAAAAATATCTGGAACTTCAGAAAAAAAAAAAGGTTTACATTAGTGTTAACATATATGCTTTTAGATGCACTAGCATTCTGGGGGATAAAGGAGGAAGATAAGGGATATATGCTTGGGAACAAGGATGAAGGGAGGACAACACTGCTGGTGGAAAGGCCCTCATTTATTGTCATCGTGTACCTTAAATATCACTGTGTAAGATTTGCCGTTGTGTACTTAAATATCACTGTGTAAGATTTGCCGTTATATATAAATATATAAATGTCTGTCATTTAAATATAAACAAAAGCTGTGTAACATCTTAACATGTGATATTCAGGTAATATCTCCAGCCACTAAATGAGCTTGTGTTCTGTTATTGTCATCTCACTTTTATAAGTGATGAGACTGGAACTTACAAAAGTTAAATTATACCAATGTTAAAGACTTCACATTTGTTCATAGAATGAGGAAGTCAGCCCTGTAGTTCTGTATAGTGATGTAACTGCATGTAAAACCAAAATCTAGTTCATAATAAAAAATTATCTTTTCATTCAAAAAATAAAAAAGAGAGAAATTAAAAGAGGGAGAGAGAAATTATCACCTACTCACATTGCTTAAAATAAAATTAAGGAAATGAAGTATCATTAATTAGTTTTAGAAATAATATAAATTTGTCATAACTACTTGGTAATAAATAATGAACTTCAAGAAAGAGATTAAGAAAATTATCTGTGTAGAAAAATATTCTATGAATTCAATATCTTGACTTTAAGAATAGTTTACTTATATTTTTCATGAATTCCTTGATACCTGAATGCTAATGTGCTTCTCAACAGTCCAGTGAACCACAGCCAACTTTTCATGGATTAGTTTACATTAGGTTTCAGAAAAACTGAGAGGCTCTATGCAGGCATACTCTAAATTCCTCCCTCATAAAAAAGCAGGCAAGTAAAGCCCATAACACTAAAAAAAAGTGGAGTGAGCATTTATAAGCCATTAGTATAAAAATAATGAAATTCATTTTCTGAAAATGAAAAGGAAAACATTTGGAATGTTGGCTCAAGTCCAGACTGGCCAGATAAAGGCAATTTTCAGGTCCTGCTGAACCCTGTAAAACAGTTGGGAAACTTTGCAGTTAAAGAAAGAGCTTAACTTTGGTAGAGCAGTAATATTTGGGGTATAGATAAATTATTTTCAAATTTTTATAAAGCTATGATTTATTGTCTAATTTACAAAACATATAATAATGGGAGACACTGAATGATAAAGTAGAACAAAACAAATACCTATATTTTTAGGTATTTATGGCCCAATAAAGCAATCTGACATGGTCTAAAATCAAGACATCAAGTGGGGCAAGTCTTACAAAAGAGAGCTTGGAAATAGAGTGTTGTATTTGGATCTGGATCTGGAACATAGCTTCAAGTGGAACTAATCACATGGTTCATCAGAAGCTGTGATGATCAGATTGGAAAACCAGTGAAATGCCTTTCATTTTGGTTTAAATATATTTTTTGTCATCTGAATTTTCTTTCCCACTTACCAAATACCACAAAGAAAGCTAACACCCAAAGTCACTATATCTGAGCTTTGGTATTTTGTATGTTTACAATAAACTTTGAATGGAATTATGAAATTCCTGATTTTCTTTTCACAAATTTGTCACAAAGAGGTGTTTGATTTCGATTTTCTGCCTTACTAACCACAACAAAAAGTTTGGAAACATTATGGATCTGTTATAAAGTTCTGAAAACAATATTTCATCAAGATATCAGGCTATAATAATTATCTTTAGTTTTAACATTTTCTGGTTGACTCAATAAACACAAGTCAGGAGATCAAACATTGTAAAAAAAATTGCTAACAAGCATAACAGAAGTCATTCAATTTATCTTCCTTTATGATGCCCTTTTTACATTTCTAGAGATCTATAAATATACATATAAATATATAATATAAATATAAATAGAGATCTATAGGGATAGAGATCTAACAATACTAATTAACAATCTAACAATACTAATTAATTACCTGGTTGAGGTGCTTGTCTGCTGTGGTGTTAGTAGACATAGTTAAAGTAGGAGAATGAGGAGAAAGTTAAGTTAAAAGTTTTAGAATACATTCTTGCAACAATTTTCAGAGACAAAAGAGAGGAGGTCTGGAAGTTCCAGTTTACTACATGAAGCTCACCACAAAGAGTGATGAGTTCAGTTAGAGAAATAACTACATTGAGAACTATCATAACACTATGAATGAATGAGGGAAGTAGAAAGCCTGCCTGGAGTACAGGTGGGGGTAGGGTGGGGAGGAGGGAGACTTGGGACACTGGTGATGGGAATGTTGCACTGGTGAAGGGTGTGTTCTTTACATGACTAAAACCCAACCACAATCATGTTTAGACAAAGATATTAATTTTAAAAAGTTTTAGAATAGAATTTAAATAATTTAGATTGAAGAACCTCTTTACAATGATAATTTATTGATTTCCACATATTTATAAAATATCTCCTATGTGAAGATAGCTTTTTCAATTACAGTCACACACAATGACAATGTTCTTTAAGAAAATACTATAATAAAAATAACATCATTATGATAGTGTTAATGCTTATGGTTTTTATGTACAAATTTACTGCACCTTTACTAATACCAGAGTGCCCAAATCCTTCACCCTTGTCCTTATAAAAGATGATACTGTTGTCTTAGAAAGCTTATACCATGTAGAAGAGGATACACACAGAGGTAATAGAATGGTAATAGAAAAAATAGCAATTTTTAGGAGCACAGAATAGTCAGTTACTTAGCTTTGCCTGGGTAATAATTCATTAAGAAGATAATATTGTTGCTGGATTTAACATAACAAATAGGATTTTTATGTTAGTGAGGAAAAAGTCTATTTCTGGCTACTGATAATTTGTTTTTCATGGTCTGCCATGTAATCTTAAAAAAGTTTCAAACTGCTCTGTAATTTAGTTTTAAACTAAGAGATCACATATTCCAATACTTCTTTTATTTTTTTGTGTATTTCTTCTGGCTGTGGTGGAAGGGTTGCCAGGCTCCATATCCTGAAAGCCTCATGCATGTAAAGCATGCACTGAGCGATGGCCCAGTCATATACTACTTATGTCTAAACACACTCAGAGTCACATTTTAACAATTAAAACAATACTAATTTCTAAGCTATATGTAATATAAAACACATTTATTCTAAATTATAAGGGTAGATATATTTCCTTTTATTTAATTAAAATACTTATTTTCATTTAGAAGCAAACATGCACCATATTTTTTAAATTTTTAATTTTTGTTTGTTTTTCAGGGCCTCTCTGGGTGGTTCTCAGGACCTACTCCCAGCTCTTTGCACAGAGATCACTCCTGGCAATACACAGGAGACCATATATGGTGCTGGGGATCAAACCCATGTAGGCGGCATGTAATGCAAATGTTCTATCCTATCTACACCATCATTTCAATCCTCATGGATGATAGCTTCCCCCCCACCCCCCGGTATTACTGTCATCTGTGTATCTTTTAAAAGACATTATGTAGGCCACAGAAAAATGAAAAAATATTAGAAGGGATTCTGTGGCAATATCTGGCAGCTTACATTGGTTAAACAATTACACAGGCATAAAAAGAAGACAAAATATTGGTAGGTATATCAATAATACCTCTTGAATAATACACGATACACTGGGAAAATAGAGGGAGGTTAGTAGCAGAGCTAATTAATTATGAAGTGTGGGAAAATCAAAGAGCAAGAAGTGAGAATGAATGCCAGAACCTGGACACGTATATGGTAATGGTCACCTCAGAGAAAATTGAAAGTACTGGGAAAACAGATATGAGGAATGCACAGCTTATCATCAGCCTAGTATCGTCTCTGCCTTCAATCTTTTGCTGAATTTCTCCTTGGTGGAATAGATAAGACAGGAAGGGCAACCACTTATATCACACTGCTTAGCTTCCAAACTCCATGCTGAGGAAAAGCTTGGCAGAGAGTGGATCTGAGGTGTAAGATGGACATCTCCAGTACAGTAATGATTATACTGTGTAGAGATTACGAAGAATCAGGTATGCCGGACAGGAAGATTTGACCCTACTCTTGTGAGAGATCAAGACAATTTTTAGCTGGGGGTTGACTTTTCAAACAGCCAGGGGTTGTGCTGTTCAAAGAGAACTCCGGTGACAATGTAGTGAGTACATTGGTGTAATCACAGGTAAAGACAAGGAACACAGTTCTGGATGCTATTGTGAAAGTCCTGTGCAAAGGGAAGAAGACATGATAATAGATGATGAGACTGGATTGTGTGCAGGACACAAATTAGGTTGGGAGCGGTGTAGAAGGGATATGATTACCCTCGAGATTATGTAGATAAAGTTGATGATGAAGTCATAAAAATGGAACACAAGCTATTCATTTGTCAGGATCTGTTTATTTTTTAATTTTTATATAGGCACTATGATTTATAATACAGTTAGCACCCAGTATCTCAAAACCACCCTTATAGGAGTATCAGTGTCCCTCCAGAATGTTCAAGATCCCTTCTCACTCAACTCAATTTTGTGGTACCCTTTTATTTTGGGGGGAGATTAAGGGAACAAGATTTGTATCACACTTATAATGCTCAGGGACTATTTATCACTCTGTTCAGCAGTAAGCCCTGGTGGTGCTAGGTGAACCCTATGAGCAGCCAGGCATGGAACCAGGAGGGCCTCGAGTGCTGCAAAACATTTAACTCCCATGGTATCTATTTGGTCTTGAGGGTTCTTTCTCCTACCTCCACATCCATGTCAGCAGTGGTTGCTTCTACCTCTTTGGATTGTGTTAGTCTCACTGGAATCAGGTGATTTCTTATCGTTTTGATTTCCATTTTCTGATGATAATTGATGAAGAGCACTTTTCATAAACTTATTGGGCATTTGTATGCTTTCCTTGATAGCATGTGTTTGTCTTCCCAATTTTGGACTATTATTTGGTCTTTTTGTTGTTATTATTAAGTTATAAGAGTGCTTTATATATCTGTGGTATTTACTTCTTTACAGGCCAGATGTGTGGTGACTAAATATTTGTTCTCAGTTTATATGTGCCTTTTTAATTGTAGTTCTTACTTCTTTTGCAGGCCTTTTAATATGATGTAGTCTCAGGAATAAATTTTTGTTAAAAATTAAGTTAATCTATTTACAAGGAGAATTTTTGACTAATAAGAGAGTAGAATTTAATGGGAGGTTAAAATTTAAGCAAGGCCTATACTGTAATAACATTAAAGTATATACCTATCCTATAATATAACATATACTATATTCATATATACATATATATGTATATACACATACATATATATAATAACATATACTATAGTTAGGTGTACCTAAACTATATCTATACCTATTACCTATACTGTTATAACATGTTTAAATGAATTCCCTCAAAGCTTATGGGAAAAGTAAGTCCAATCTTCCACAAAGAAGCAGCTTCACTATGAGATGGAATCCTGAGGAAGGTTTTTTAAAAACACTTGGAGAACACATAGGCAGCAGTTTGTCATCTTTTATGTAACTGATGTACATGGTATTAATAAGCACAAATTATCAACAAAAGACAAAACACAGCTACAACATCTTAGGGCCAAAGTTTTGCCAAGGATTGTTACCTACAACACGACAGTTTATTTATATTCTAGAAATGTGGGAAATGAAGAGATTGATATTTATACAAAATAACAGCACATAAATTAGAGGCAGACATGATCAGAGGATTGCCAAGACATTGGACTCAGTTTATAGAGGCAGAAAGGCTTTGGAGACAAACTTGAAATTATATAAAAATATTATGTATAGGATGCAATTACACATGATACTTGAGTGATAAATTCTTATTCTTTTCTGTTATCTTTTATTAATAATTTTTATTGTGATCAAAGTGGATTACAAATCTTTCACAGTAATATTTTAGGTATATAGCGGCATTGAACCCAGGGCATTCCTACCACCAGTGTTGTCCTCCCTCCAACCCTGTTCCCAGAATGCATCCCATATCCCCCACCTTTGGTCCCTGACTACTAGTATAATTGGTCCCCTCTGTGTCTAGCTTGTAGTAGAATGGGTATCGATTCTGTTGTCCTTGGCTTTGGATTTGGTGTTTAAGACTGATTTTTTTTTCTTTATTTGTACTCAGTGTTCATACAACGGTTTGGCTTTGGTACCATCCATTCTTTTTCTGCTATTATGTTAATATTTTACAAAGCACTGTGGTTTACAAAGTTATTTATAGTTGAGTATCAGGTATCCAATTTTCCTACACAAATTTCATTACCATTTTCAGATTCCCTCCACCATTGTCTCTAGTTTTTCTCCCATTCCCAGCTTGCATTTTTCAGTTTGATAAGCACCTTTTCTTTTTTCTTTTTTTTCCTTTTTTTTTTTTTTTTGCCTTTTCGAGCCACACTCGTTTGATGTTCAGGGGTTACTCCTGACTAAGCGCTCAGAAATTGCCCCTGGCTTTGGGGGGGGACCATATGGGATCCCGGGGATCGAACTGCAGTCCTTCCTTGGCTAGCGCTTGCAAGGCAGACACCTTACCTTTAGCACCACCTTGCTGGCCCTAAAAGCACCTTTTCAAGTTTAATATTTATAGTTGGGAACTCATGCTTTCAGTTTAGTTGGTTTTATAGTTCAGACATACAACACTCTATACTATCACGGCACATGTCCCTTGCCCAAACTGTTACATCATCCTCTGTCACATCTGCCTTTGAATGATACTGGCTATGAAATACTATCAACTAGAATCTGTGTTCCTTCAGAGCAAAGACCATATCCTACCACAATTGCTTTCTCCATAAAACCTAATATGATACATGCTGTATTTCAATTACTATTTACATGATAAACATGTGACCGGAAATATGTTTCAAAATTGTCTCTTTTGGTGATTTTTGGCATCACAAGGTGGTAAATGAGAGATTTCACTGGACTCTATTTACAAAACAATATTGGTCAGAATAGAAGATGGCTGCTTATAGCATGCAGGGACAACCAAACAGCTGCAATTCAAGAATTATTAATGGAATGAATCCAAAATGACTTTGTTTTGTGCTTCACAAAGTCTGGTAGAGTAGGTTCCAGTTGGCTTAGATGAGAGGTCATACAGATTAAAAATAGACTTTCTTAAAAAGGAACAATAGGCTACATTCATTTAGCAAGACAGAAAAAAAAAAAATGACAGGCCTTAGGGGTGGGAATGAAGCCTAATCCTATTTAAGAGCTCAATTAACCCCTAGAAGATTGAGTTGGTCCTCTGTCTTCATAGCCATTCCTCTGTCTAGTGTGGCTTAAAAACAGAGATTTACAGACAGAAATAAAGAGATTCACTTTTGTATATAAACACTCAAAATATTTTTAATGTTCTAAATAGAACATAATCAAATTCTAGAAATACAAAAATTAGTCTATTTAGACAATCATAGACTTAAAATTTTTGAAAGAAAATTAAAAATATCATGCAACTATCATTTAGATAAAGTATTCAAAGATAAATCCTTATTTTGTAGATTAATAGACTAAAAACACATTTTCTCATACTTATCAAATTTTTTCTCAACCAATAAGCACATTCTCAAAACACACACACACACACACACACACACACACACACACACACACACCCTAAAATAAAATACATTCCAGAGTAAATTCTAGTTAAACTGGTGCTAATTGTGCAAAAGCTAAGTCTTGCAGAAATTTGTGCATATTCGCTTTAAGCATCTTAGATGGGATCTACTCGATCATATGTATAGATTTCTACTTTTCATAGATTTTTTATTGATCATCAGTGAGTGGGATTTAGCACCTCTTCTCATTTGTGCATAAGTAATATGGAAATGATATAAAGAACTTGGTAAGAGTAATAATTTCAAATTTGATACTGTTCTTGAAAAGGGAAATTTCAAAGATTATGACAAAACAGGCATTTGCAATATACTTATGCACTCTTCTTAAAATCTTTGTTCTGGTAAATGTCTTTTCAAAATATTTCAAAATGTAGATAAAGTGTTTTACTCTATCAAATAAAGTCATTTAGGTGGCAGAGAGAGAAAGTAATTTTCTGCTTCTCCATTTACTTAGATGATGAAATTACTACTACTACTCATCTGCCCCAAATACAATTTTATTTCCTAATTTTCTGCTTGGGCTATGAAATAATTTGCTTATATTCTAGAATAAAATGGCAACGTCTGTCTAGTATGTAGTTTCATTAACTTGCTTCCGATGTTAAGAATTATGGAGAAAGTCACTACCCAAGATAAAACAAGTCTTTCCAGTTAAAGACCTTACTTTTTCTCTGGAGGTTATCTTTAGAGATATTGGAGTGAGGAAACCAGACATAGCTTAAGCATGAGAGAAAATTTTAGCTCATGAAAGAACACAAGTAGTGAAAATTTGTGTTAAAAATTACCAAACAAAATATGAGATCACTGAACTAGAACATCATTAGTATGAAAATCTTTTCAAACATTTTATTGATTTGTGTATAGCCATGAGATCTTTCTTATATTAAACATAAGCTATAAATGTATATTAAAGGACACTAATAAAGAGTAGAATGACATGCTTCAGGGTCGATAGTGTATCTTTAACTGTTTAAAATTATTGTTACACAGAACATATAAAAGGACATTGAGAAAGAGTAAAACATTACTAAGAAGCCCATAACATTACCAACAAAACAAAATACTCAGAATGCCATATTTCTATTCAGTCCTTATTTATTACCCTAATACTATTAAATCACAGTGCAGAGCACCAAAGCACCCTTTAATTAGTCTTTAATACAATTTTTCCATTGCTTCACCCTTTTAATTTGATGATAAAACATTAGCTTTAAAAATACATTGATTTTATGACTATTTAATGAGCTATTTAAGAAATCTGTACAGGGCTGGAGAGGTGGCGCTAGAGGTAAGGTGTCTGCCTCGCAAGCGCTAGCCAAGGAAGGACCACAGTTCGATCCCCTGGCGTCCCATATGGTCCCCCCAAGCGAGGGGTGTTTTCTGAGCGCTTAGCCAGGAGTAACCCCTGAGCATCAAATGGGTGTGTCCCAGAAAAAAAAGAAATCTGTACATATATATTTGCAAATGATTTCCATATATCATTGCTTAACATATTAGACAACATCTAATTCTTTTCTCAAGAAAGTATGGGATTGCAACCTAAGAATAAGGCTACAAGAAGCATGCACTTTATTAGAACAAGATGTTATGTTATTAAACAATATATATTGGTTTTGGGTCACATCCAGTTATATTTAGGAGTTACTCATGATCTATGCACTCAGAAATTACTCCTGGTCATGCTTGGACAGCATGTGAGACGACAGGTATTAAACCTGGGTTGGCAACATGTAAGGCAAGTACCTTATCTGCTGTACTATCTCTCTGACTCCAATATTTTTTTCTTAAAATGTTGGTATTTTAGAAATTCAATGTTAACAATTTCCAAGATATTGATGAGAGATAGACATTTTAGTTACTTGATAAATATACAACAAATGAAGCTTATTCAAAATTAGGTAGAAAGAAAACAAATGTCAACTTACCAGCCTTTTCTTTTTCTGAAATACTGGAAATAGCCTGAAAAAGAAAAAATGGAAAGTCACAAAAGTTTGGCATTATTAGAAAGACATATCAAACAATATTTTGTGAAGAATACAATAAATACTGGGGCCCGGAGAGATAGCAAAGCAGTGTTTGCCTTGCAAGCAAGCCGATCCAGAACCAAAGGTGGTTGGTTCGAAATCCGGTGTCCCATATGGTCCCCCATGCCTGCCAGGAGCTATTTCTGAGCAGACAGCCAGGAGTAACCCCTGAGCACTGCTGGGTGTGACCCAAAAACCAAAACAAACAAACAAACAAACAATAAATACCAAAAATAAAGTAAAAATGAAGTAGAATACGAAGTAGAAAGAGGCAACAGAGTTGTCTATTTTATTTCAAAGAATTAAATGGTATATTCAAAGAAATACCATTAAGATCTATTATTAATCACCAAAGAAATGCATATAAAAATCATGATGAATTCTCATTTCATGGACCAGAGAGATAATTTAGATTTAGAAGGTATGGCACTTGCTTTGCATGTAACCCCTGTTCAAGCTCCAGCAACAGTGTAACACCTTGGGCACCACCACTGAGTGAAGAATAAGTCCTGCACACCACAGAGTATGGCTCCCTGATCCTCATGTCGCCACCACTCCCACAAGAAATAGCACCTCATATGTGTTAGAATTGCTATCAATAAAAACCCAAGCAATAATAAGTACAAGAAAGGATGTGTTGGTCAGAGTGTAAACTGGTGCAACCATTACAGAAAACAGAAAGTTTATTTCTGAAAACATTAAAAATATAATTATAGGGGCAGAGAAATAGTACAGTAGATAAGGTGCTGGTTTTGCACATGATGGACTTGGGTTCAATTCCCAGAACCCTACCCATATAGTCCCCTGAGCACCACCAGGTGTGTTGAGCCAGGATTAACAATCAAACATTGCCTGGTGTGGCTAAAAGAAAAAATATATAATATATACACAATTTCCATATGACTGAGAAGTTACATTTCTGTATGTATAGACAATGAAAAGCAAAAGTATTTTAATGTTGTGTCTGGGGTTGGTGGGGTTGAAGAGATAGTATGACAGGTAAGGTGCTTGCCTTATACATATTCCACCTCGGTTCAATTCATGGCATTCCATATGGTGTCCTGAGCATCACCAAATATTATTCCATTCACCAATATTATTGCAGAGCCAGAAGTGACCATAAGCACATTTGGGTGTTAAAAGAATTTAAGAAAAAAGAAGTTAAAAAAAAAAGGGTATGTGTGTATCTGTGCCCATGTTCACTGCAACATTATCCATAAGAGCCAAAATATGGTCACAGCCTAAATGTGCCCAAATAAGCCATGTGTTAAAGAGGTTCAAGTACCTTATAAACAATACACATTAAATACTAATCATCATAGAAAAATATGAAATTATGCAGTTTACTGCAACTTGATGTTAAGGAGTTTAGAGGGAGAAGAATATATACTGAGTAATCTTATTACAAACCAAACAGGGAATGGAAGGCACCAGTGGCCCTGGTTTGTATTACTGAGGATGCTAAAAATGGGCGATGGAGGAAATGACATAGAAACATAAGGGCTTTGGTTGAAAATTTTAAAACACCACAATAGTTAACTTCAAAAAAATGAATTTGCAGGCCCGGAGAGATAGCACAGCGGCGTTTGCCTTGCAAGCAGCCGATCCAGGACCAAAGGTGGTTGGTTCGAATCCCGGTGTCCCATATGGTCCCCTGTGCCTGCCAGGAGCTATTTCTGAGCAGACAGCCAGGACTAACCCCTGAGCACCGCTGGGTGTGACCCAAAAACCAAAAAAAAAAAAAATGAATTTGCAAGGAAATGGGACTGTGAGGACTGGGTCTTGGAACAATGGTGAACTGATGTTAAGTTTGGAGTTGAAACTTTTTTGCTTAAAACCCTATTATTAACAAAATTGTAAATTGCATTGCCTATATATGTGTATAGGCAATATATATATATATATATATATAAAGAAAGTGGAAATACATAAGACTAAAAGCACACTTTGAATTTGGGTATAATTTTTATAGTTCATTTCCTTATTGTATTTTAGGAGACAGAAAAAGTGAGTAATTTGGTTGATTTTGTAGCATTTCAAATCTCTGCCCTGTCCCATCAAGGAACAGATTTCTTCTTATATTATATAAGTGGAGATCATAGAAAGTGGAGATCATAGAAAGTGGAGATAACTCATTCACTTCACGGAGTTATTGAAAGAACTAAATGGAGTAGCCTCTCTAAGTTATATGAAAGCTGTATAAAAAGATTCTTTTACTATTTGTTATTTTGAGCACCAGGCCACTGGGTTAATTTACTGACATGAAAGGTTTAAGAGTTTAATTCCCAGCAACCCTCAATTATTGCTATAGTTATTTTAAAAACAAAGTTCAAAATGAGATGTTTTCAAAAGACTCCAGAGTCAAGCTTTATAAAGTTCTATTTGTGGATACTCTGAAACAAACCAAGAAAACCAAGAAAATTGTGTTTCTGGTTCCTATTCACACAGTTATTTAAGTACGGGTACTGTATATGAAAGTGTTAGCTAGTACTGGAAGCTTCTTGTAAATGTATCTGTTCAACCAGATTTGATGTTTTCTACCAACAAAAGATAAATCTGGGGTTGGAAGATGTAGGGCATTTGCCTTGTATGTAGCCAGCTCAGATTTAATCTCGGGCATCCCATTTGGTTTTTGAGTACTGCCAGTTTACTAAGCTATTTATTGCTAGTTGAAATGTATTGTTGATTTTGTTTGTTGGACTTATGTAGTTTCTATAATAATTTCATCTCTAATTTGGTTTATTCGTAATAGAAAGTCAGTATTAAAATTTAGAGGTGTTCAATATGTGCCAGCTCTAATACGACAGCCTGACAACGAGGAAATGGGAACAACTTGATCTAAGTGCAGGTTGTCCTACCTCACCAGCCAACGATAAGATAAAATCAGAAGAATTGTCACTCTTTGATCAGTGCAAAAACCAAGATCGATATCTACAGATGTCTGGCTGTTACACTCATGACTGGACAGTATGTATCCTCAGACTATTAAAAAAGCCCTAGTCTAGGCTTTTGTCTACGATCTGTACAAAAAATAAGATCTCTAATTCTAGAGGTCTGACTATGACAATCGCAACTGAATGGGTTACTAGAAACATACCAAAAGACTCTATCCCAGGCTCCATCCTAGGACAATGACCACAACCACCAACTACAGAAGACAAATTAAAACGACACTGAAGGAACAGAACTAGAACCACAAAGAAAGACTTCATAGTAAGCTCCATTTCTTGACCTGTGCAGACACCAACATCTCTAGATACAGAGATCACCCAGAAATCTTCCATACACCATAAAAGCACCGAGGGAGAGTAAGTGAACATGCAAGGAGTCTATAGTAAATCCCATAGTAGTTTACTTCAAGGGTGGAGAAACCCTGTATCTCTTAGGCCAAGGGAATTCCCTCTCTAATGTACCAAATATGTACTGTGTCTATGCAGGAAAAAAGAGGCACAAAATAATATTTTCTACTTATTTAGCTATTATTTATTTATTTATTTATTTATTTATTTATTTATTTATTTATTTTTGACTTCTTTGTTGTGGTGAAGATATCGAAGTAGATATCTCCAAATTTATTTTATTTCATTTAATTTTATTTTATTTTTTTCTTTTTGCGCTCTGGCATGTTTTTATTTCAGCACCAAGGCTATTATGTGGTGCTTGTCTTTATTGCGATAGTGCTCACTGGATATTTTATTTTATATTTCTTTTTTGTATTGTTGTGGTGTTTCAATTCTTTTTTTCCTTTCCTCTCTCAAACTGAGGTTGAGAGCCTCTAGAAGGACTTCGCCCATTTTCGGCTTATTTGATTTTTACCCCATTTTATTGCTTTTCTTCAAACAAAGTCATATTACTTGAACTATCTAGTTCCTCCTCTCAAATGGAGGGCGAAATAATGATGATTAACCAAACAGATGTATGATCACTAAGCAGTAAGCTAGACTCAGAGGGGACCACTTATTCTAGCAGCCCGGGGAGTGAGGGTGGGGGATATGGGATGCAAGTTGGGAATGGGGGTGGAGGGAGGACATATTTAGTGATGGGAATTCCCCTGATATAATGTTAATATATACCTAAAATATTACTGTGAAAGATATGTAAGCCAATATGGTCAAAATAAAAATTTATAGTATAAAAAAATTTAGAGGTGTTGTGGACCATGTACCATGCAGCCCAGGGCCTTGAGGGATCTATGGAGATGGGTCTTGTGCTTATGGTAAAAGTGGTGGTTGGTGAACGTATTTCTGGGACTTCTAGAAAGAAGTATAGAAGCCTGCAGGATGACAGAGGCAGCTTTCTCTGGCTCCAAGAGTCTAGCATATCTGGAGTTTTGGGCAGTTGAGAGTCTCTATCCAATTGTTAACTTCTTGCTCTCTAAGTGTAAATATCATTTTAGACCCTAGCAAAGATTTAACCATTAAGAGAATATAAAGTTGATAAAATAAATTGATACTTAATATACACATCACAACAATTGAGAAATATTCCCGATTGGATAGCTGAGAACCATTAAAAATCTAGCAACGTAATGCATTTTCCCAGAACTGTGCAAACTAATATTAAACCACTAGAGTTGGATACAAAATTATCTGCTGCAGTGGGGCATAAAACAAAATAGTAGCTATTAAGTTCTGTACAGGTAGAACACACAGTTTAATCAGCAAAATAATGACAGATGCAAATAGAATGAGAGATTAACCTAGAAGAAAGCTGCAGGAAGTTCTGAGTTTCTCCTCAGTTGGGCTAGGATGGTTCTTTTATTCTCTATTTTCTCCATCTCCACCTTCTTTAGTAGGTTGCTGGGGTTGTCTGGGACAGAAAAGCCTTCAGTTTCTGGGTTGGAATCTCGGTGGGGAAACCCACTCATCTCCCTGATATTGGTCCCCTTGAAATGGAGCTTTCTCTTTGGCTTCTACCCCATCAGTGACCTTGATAAGCTGCTGCAGATTGGGGAGCTGAGGTCTTTGCAAAAAGCACCGTTGGTAGAAGAAAGGCAGTGGACCTCAGCCTCTGAGAATGTGCTCAGAACCTTCAGCTCTCTGCCCTTTGCTGCCTGCTTCTATCCCAGCATGAGGGGGTCTCTGCCACTTACAGAACAAGGTTCATGTGCACCGTTGTTCCAGTGAAGAGCACTGCACACTCAGTCTAATTGAAGGAGGCTGGGATGATGATTATTCACCAGATTGTCAAGTAACTCACCATAATTGGGTCTTCTCTGTCCTTGGGTCCTGGTTAGAGTGTCAGTTGAAAAATAGATCTCCACTTTGTGAAATCCTCCTATGCACTGTACTTACAACTCCAGGTGCTTGAGTCTGAAGCAGGTAAGGCAGCATCAAAGAATTAATAAACCAAGCCAATCAGGAGAGAGTCATGGAGTCAGTTGGCTTCTCACCTTGTGGTGTCTCTCCCAGAGCCAAGCTTTTTGATAAATAAAAGCTCACCTGCATCATTCAACCCTCCTTCACCTCATGAATTTTGTACTTAGAGAATAAAGAAAGGGTAGCTTGGCTTGGTGCTGGGAGAAGCACCATGAGGTGAGAAGTGAACTGACTCCAGGACTCTCCTGACTGGCTTGGTTTATTAATCTCTCACAGCTACCCCTCTTCAGACCTGTCTGTTGGGGTGATTTCACAATGAGAGGAATTTATTTTACATACAGGAAAATAGATTCCACCATTAGCATGGAAGTTAGGGTTTTGACAATGTTTCTTTACTTTTGGGGGCATATTCAGTGATGGTCAGAGGTTGAGTGCTCTAGAAATTACTCCTGATAATGTTTGAGAAACCATAGGGAACTTAAACCATGTACTATATTTTTAAATCTTTCTCCTAAATTTTCACCTCTGACTAAAAATTGGAGCATTAAATAAAAAGTTACCAATGCAAAGCTTTACTATAATGTAGAGAAAGGTAAATAAGTGTTAAGTGTGTGTGAAATTTTGTATTAGCCAAATATTCCTTTGTTGATTTATCTTTTAGTTTGAGAATAATTGTCTTTTCTTTTTTATTTTTTAATCTTTAAACAGCATGATTACATCATTTCATAAAATAAGTATATAAATAAATTTGCAAATTTTCTCATCAAAAAGATAAAAATGCTGACACATGACTTTTTACTAGCTAGATTTATTTGTTGATATATCACTACATGCCTCACATTATCCTTTATGTAGAAAAGCTCTGAGCAAGTTTCCTTCTTGGTGGAATTCATAATTCACCTGAAGAAGATATAAAAATAACAAAATAATACTTTCAAACAGAAGGAGCTAGATGGCAATGATTAACAGATACGATCATTGGTATGGCATCAAAATAAGTAGGAGAAAACTAGAGAGATTGTATAGTGGGTAGGGCATTTGTCCTGCATGTGTTTAGCCTATGTTATATCACCAGAACTATATGGCCTCTTGAGCTCCACTAGGATGGGTCCTTGATTACAAAGCTTGGAGTCAGGGGCTGGAGAGATAGCATGGAGGTAAGGGCGTTTGCCTTTCATGCAGCAGGTCATTGGTTCGAATCCTGGCATCCCATATGGTCCCCCGAGCCTGCCAGGAGCAATTTCTGAACATGGAGCCAGGAGTAACCCCTGAGCACTGCCGGATGTGACCCCCCCCCAAATAAAGCTTGGAGTCAGCCTTGAGCATGCCTTGAGCATCACTGGATATGGCTCCCATCTCCCAAAAGTTAGGAGACAGGAAATCATTAGGACTACCCAAGTGGAGAGGGAATGGTTTTACTTGAACAATAAATGTTTATTTAGGAGGGCATAGGACAGGAGATTTTTCTTGCCTTTGCCTTCTTAGAAAAGTCATGGTTAAACTTAATGTCTCTCTCGCTCCTCTCTCTCTCCTCTCTTTCTTCTCTCTCTCCTCCCTCTCTCCTCCCTCTCCTCTCTCTTCTCTCTCTCTCTCTCTCTCTCTCTCTCTCTCTCTCTCTCTCTCTCTCTCTCTCTGTGAGTGTCCATACCTGACAGTCCTCAGGGCTTATTCGTGTTTTGCACTTGAAAATTACACCTGGTGTTGCTTGGGGGACCATGTGTGATGATGCAAGGGATCAAACTCAGATTGGCCATATGCAAGGCAAATGCTCTAACCATTGTAGCATCACTTTGGTCCCTCTCTTTTGTTTTGTTTTAAGCTTGCTCAGACTTATTTTTGGTTGAATTCAAGTCAGCTGCATGTACAACACAACTGCCTTACTTACTATCATATCTAGCTCCATTGTTTCTGATCTTGGAAAAAGACATTCCACGTAAACTTGTCTTGTACATAGTAGGTGCTCATTGAACATTTGCAGAATTAAAATACCAAAAGCATATTTGTATTAGTTTAAGTAATGTGCTTGATTGTTCCTTATGAGAAAGAGCCTATAAAAAGCATATTTTTAATTCATTAGGGGTTTCTGTTAATAGTTGCCATATGTTTTATTTGAACTGTATCCTCAGGAAGTGATTTAACATTTCTGACAATAAAGCAATTAAATAGGATTTTCCTGATAGCCATATGGGTTCGCTGTGACTTCATATTTTCTTCTCTTGTTTCCCCATGGAACAAAAGGAAATCTACTAATAACTTCCAAATGAGAGGGAAAAAAATCATTCAGTCTATTTGTCTGTGATACTCAAATGATAGGGTAAATACATTTTATCTGACTATATTGACCTAAAGTATCTCCATAAGCGAAGTTATTCATTCCATTTAAGGTGTTCTTATAACTCTACTTTAGAATAAAGTAATTGAAAAGCTTTTAGTAAAAGGGGGGAAGCAATTATTTCTTACAATGATATTTCTACATGCTATGTGTGGGAGCTTAGTCTGTGTGTCTGCTTCTAAATGTGAAGCATGTTTGAGTAAATGCTGACTTTGAAATGACTTATAAAAATGCAGACATGCTACTTTTTTTGGTCTGCTGCTAGGAGGCCTTCAGCTGAACACCTTTTAGGAATTTACACTAACTACACAGAAGTCATGAACATAAATGGTAATGCCACAATAAAAAAGATTTAGAATTCTTTTCAGTCTGACAAAAATGAAACTTCTATTGATCTCACTTCTTGATCATTTTAGGTGAAAATGAGATATGTTCACATTAATATGTGTTGTTTTTTTTATTAATATGCCACTGTCCCTATAGTTCTTTGGAACTGAAATTTAAAATACTACCTTTAAGAAGTTCTTTTGTGGGGCAAGAGCAAATATAGCAAGGTGCTTGCTATTACAGACATGAAATTGTGCTTCAAATAGCAGATATGTTAACTGGCCACTTTATGAAGATAATAGGTATGTCTTTCCTCAATGTCAGAAGCAATTGGTTTAGTGGTTATTTAGTTCCTAAAACTGCAATTGATTATAAGCATATCAACAAAATTAAACACCCCATAAAAAACTGAAAGCAAAGTAGAAAACATCAAAAGGATTTTCTAAAGTTATTAAAGGGAAACTTTGATTTGTTAGTATCTCATTGTCCTCTTCAGTAGCAAAGAATGCTTGCAAAACTTTCAATACTATTCAATGCTATTCTATATATACTATACTATACTATTCTATATATACTTTCAATGCTATTCTACTATTGTCTATTTCGCCCAATTCTTGTTTCATTCTGTGACTTTATTACCAAGGTTGAGAAAAGATTGCTTTAAGTTCAAATGTTTACCTGGCACTATGTCAGATGAATTCTAGTGATAAATACAATAAATGCTACTTATAATGTTACAATAACATACTAATTATAATATTGTATTGAGTAAAATTTGCTCTAATTATATTTTTTGTAAGTAGCAAAAGGAAATATTTCATAGCACATTTTCAAATTTCACAAGTATAAACAATGTCATTTCTTCTCTAATATAAGAATGACAACATAGCACATTCCAAATCTACAAAGTTGCTTTAATCCTAATTATTTAAAATAAAAAATCAAATATTAGAAAAGATAATACAACTAAAAGCATTTTAATTTATTAATATGTGTACTGAACAAAGAAATAATAAAGGAAGTATAAATTGTGAAATGAGTCCAAAGCATGCTACTTAATCAGTATATTTTAACAATAAGCAGACAGATACTTTTATAATTATGCCCTTTCCTTTTCTTTCTTTTTTTTTTTTTTTTTTTGGTTTTTGGGCCACACCCGGCGGTGCTCAGGGGTTACTCCTGGCTGTCTGCTCAGAAATAGCTCCTGGCAGGCACGGGGGACCATATGGGACACCGGGATTCGAACCAACCACCTTTGGTCCTGGATCGGCTGCTTGCAAGGCAAACACCGCTGTGCTATCTCCCTGGGCCCGCCCTTTCCTTTTCTAATTAGCTGCTGTCTTTTCTATGTTTTCTACACAGAAAGTTATCATTATGTAAGCGAGAAGACAATTTATCTAGCTTTGAGAAAAACGGAAGTGTTTTCTGAAATTTTCATCTTTTTTGTTTTTATGAGTATTAAGCATAGTTTTAAATCTTTTTCTGAATTTCCTGATAATTTATGACAAATTCATATGGCCTAGATAAAAGCAGTTACCTATTTTAAGTTTATTTATAACCTATTTTAAGGTGATGTTACATTCTTTGGTATGTCTCTTTTTTAATCACAATAACTTTGTTTTTTCATATTTGGGTCAAAATTCCACTAACAAATAGTATTTTTCCCTACACATTGTACACTGTGGAAACCTTATATAAGAAAACCATAAAGGGAGAGGCCAAGAAAGACCCAATGAGTAAGGACTGGCTGTGGAGGTCACCAGGCAGAGAGTTGATACCTTTGTCTGTGGAGGATATTCCCTGCTGTGCCCTTGATGACTCTGAGAACTTGTCTTTGTTCTGATTTCCTCAATCTCTCCTCAGAGGGGTAGGAAGGGCCCCATCCAAAAAAAAAACTGCCTCCTAGAGCTGCACATGCCGAGAGGCCAAGAAAGACCCAGTGAGTAAGGACTGGCTGTGGGAGTCACCAAGCAGAGAGCTGATACCTTTGTCTGTGGAGGATCTTCCCTGCTGTGCCCTTGATGACTATAAGAACTTGAAGGGACCTGTTGGCTCTGCTTGTGTCTCTTTTCTGATTCCCTCAAGCTTTCCTCAGAGGGCTAGGAAGCCCCCCCCCAAAAAAAAAAAAACACCTGTCACCTAGAGGCCACAGAAGAGCATGGTGGCCTCGCATTCTTTCTAAACAATGAACCCCACCACAACACGCAGAAAAAAATCACAATAAAAGTGTGACAATAGGGAAACCTCGCAGGCAAACACCATGCACAAAGAATGAAGATGATAGCCCTGATCACCCAAAAAATTCCAACCATCTGATTAATCTCTCAGATAAGGAGTTTAGAATAGAAATATGGAGGATGCTCGAAGAACTCAAAGAAAGCATAGATCAATCTAAACATACCACAAAGACAGAAACCAGAAAACTCCAAACTGAAATAACAGATCTGAAAAACATGGTAGCTCAACTGAAAAAACTCAGTGGATGGCATCTCCAGGAGGGTAAAAGCAGCTGAGGACAGAGTCAGCATGCTAGAAGATGAGATGCAGAACAAAGCAATACAGCAGAAGAAACTGAAAAAGACCCTTAAGAAAAATGACCAGGCAATGGAAAAAGTACTCAAGGAATGTGAACAGATGAAAATAGAAGTCTTTGATAAACTCAACAGAAACAACATAAGAATCACTGGAGTCCCAGAGACCCAGATAGGAGATCCCCAGGAAGAATCAAACATCAAAGGCATCATCACAGAGATAATCTCAGAGTTAAAGATTGCATGCAATCAAATCCTGCATGCCTGAAGAGTACCAGATAAAAAAGACCTGAAGAAAAACACCCCAAGACACATCCTAGTTACAATGACAAACCCCACAGATAGAGATAGAATATTAAAAGCAGCAAGATCATAAAAGGAAATTACATTCAAAGGAGCATCCTTAAGACTTACAGCAGAAATGTCACAAGAAACCCTCAAGGCCAGAAGACAGTGATGGGATATTATGACAAGACTGAATGAAATGGATGCCTCACTGAGAATACTGCACACAGCCTGAATCACATTCAGGTTTAAAGGAAGGATACATAGCTTCATGGATAAGCAACAGTTCAAAAACTTCACAGATTCAAAACCAGCCTTAAAGGAAAAACTGAAAGGTCTACTTTATGACAAGAGAGACCAACAAACACAGCAAACTTATCCACAAAAATGACATTAAATTATATGACAATCATCTCTCTCAATGTCAATGGAATAAATGCACCAATTAAGAGACACAGAGCGGCAAAATTAGTCAAAAAATGAACCCCATTTTCTGCAACCTACAAGAAACACACCTGAATAGTCAGAACAAATATAGACTCAAAATCAAAGGCTGGAGTAAAATTATCCAAGCAAACAACACCATTAAAAAAGCTGGGGTGGCCATATTAATATCTGATGACACCGACTTTATACTCAGAAAAGTTATAAGGGACAAAGATGGACACTTTGTACTAATCAAGGGACATGTGCAACAGGAAGAAATCAGACTACTAAACATATATGCACCCAATGAGAGACCAGCAAATTATCTAATACAATTATTGAAAATCTGAAAGAAGGCATCAATAATAACACAATAATTGTGGGAGACCTAAACACGGCCTTGTCAACACTTGATAGGTAAACCAGACTGAAAACCAACAAAAATACACTAGCCCTGAAAAGAGAAATGGAAGAAAGAGGACTAGTAAATATATATATAAGACACTCCATCCCCCAAAAACTGGGTATACATTTTTCTCCAATGTACATGGGTCATTCTCCAGGATAGGCCACATGCTGGCACATGGAACATACCTCCATAAAGTCAAGAGGATAGAAATTTTGCAGGCTACCTTTGCTGACCACAAGGCTCTGAAATTAGATGTGAAATACAAAGAGACACAGAAGAAAAACATTAACAATTGGAAATTAAACAGCCTGCTACTGAACAACCAGTGAGTCCGATATGAAATTAAAGAGAAAATCAAAATTTTCCTGGAAACAAATGATAATGAAGACACAAACTACCAGAATTTATGGAACACAGCTATAGAGGTAATGAGAGGAAAATTTATAGCTTTGCAAGCACACATCAGGAAGGAAGAAGGGGCATACCTTAATAACTTAATGACGCAGCTCATAAAATTAGAAAATAACCAACAAAAGGAACCAAAAATAGGGAGACAGAAGTAAATAACAAAGCTGAGAGCAGAAATCAATGAAGTGGAAACCCAAAAATCAATCCAAAAGATCAAGGAAAGCAGAAGTTGGATTTAAAAAAAAAAATAAACAAGATTTATAGACCATTGTCAAACTCACAAAGAAAGAGAGAAAGAGAAACCTGATAACCCATATTAGAAATGAAAAGGGGGAGATCATGACAGATATTGCAGAGATCAAAGGGTAATCAGAGACTACTTTGAGAAACTTTATGCTACTAAACATGAAAACCTAGAAGAAATGGATAAATTCTTGGACACTTATATCCTTCCACGGTTAAGTAAGGTGGTTATAGTATATCTAAACACCCCCATGACTATTGAGGAAATTGAAGCTGTAATAAAATGTCTGCCTAAAAAGAAAAGCACAAGCCCAGATGGATTTACTAATGAATTCTTGCAAACTTTTCAAGAGGAACTATTACCAATCCTAGCCATGCTCTTCCATAAAATTGAAAAAATGGGAACACTCCCAAACAGCTTTTATGAAGTCAACATCACCTTGATACAAAAACCAGACAGAGATGCTGCCAAAAAAGAAAATTACAGACCAATTTCCTTGATGAATGCAGATGCAAAGATCTTCAACAAAATCCTGGTAAATAGGATCCAATGCAACATCAAGAAGATCATTCACTATGCTCAAGTAGGTTTCATATCAAGAATGCAAGGATAGTTTAACATCAGTAAATATATCGACATAATACAAAACATCAACAACAAGAAAAATAAAAAACGGGGCCGGGCGGTGGCGCTAAAGGTAAGGTGCCTGCCTTGCCTGCGCTAACCTTGGACGGACCGCGGTTCGATCCCCCGGTGTCCCATATGGTCCCCCAAGCCAGGAGCAAACTTCTGAGCACATAGCCAGGAGTAACCCCTGAGCGTTACCGGGTGTGGCCCAAAAAACAAAAAAAAAAAAAAAAAAAAAAAAAAGAAAAATAAAAATCACATGATCATATTAATACACTCAGAGAAAGCATTTGATAAGGTCCAACACCCATTCTTGATCAAAACTCTCAGCAAGATGGGAATAAAAGGAACTTTCTCTATATAGTTAAGGCCATCTACCACAAACCAGTGGCAAATATTATCCTCAATGGAGAAAAACTAAAAGCCATACCTCTAAATTCAGGTACAAGAAAAAGCTGTCCACCTCACCACTCCTCTTCAACATAGTACTATAAGTCTTTGCTTTAGCGATTAGGCAAGAAAAAGATATCAAGGGAATTCAGATAGGAAAGGAAGAAGTCAAGCTCTCACTGTTTGCAGATGACATGATACTCTACTTAGAAAACTCTAAAGACTCTACCAAAAAGCTTCTAGAAACAATAGATTCATATAGCAAGGTGTCAGGCTACAAAATTAACACACAGAAATCAATGGACTTTTTATATACCAATAATGATAGAGAAGAGATGGACGTTAACAAGGCAATTCCATTCACATTAGTACCACACAAAGTCAAATATATTGGAGTCAACTTGACCAAAGACGTGAAGGACCTATACAAAGAAAACTATAAAGTCCTGCCTGCTCCGAGAAATAAGAAAGGACACACAGAAATGGAAACACATAACCTGCTCATGGATTGGCAGGATTAACATAATTAAAATGGCAATCCTCCCCCAAAGCACTATACAGATTTAATGCGATCCCTCTAAGGATAACCATGACATTCTTCAAAGAAGTAGGTCAAACACTTTTAAATTCATTTGGAACAATAAACACTTTCAAATATTTAAAGCACGGCTAGGGAAAAGAATAAGGGAGGCATTACTTTCCCCAAGTTTAAACTATTACAAAGCAATAGTTATCAAAACAGCATGGTATTGGAATAAAGGCAGCCCATCAGATCAGTACTTGAGTACCCAAAGAATGTTCCCTAATTTTTGAAAAAGGAGCAAGAAATCCTAAGTGGAGCAGGGATAACCTCTTCAACAAGTGGTATTGGCAGAAGTGGTTAGCCACTTGCAAAAAAGCGAGCATAAACCCCCAGTTAACATTATGTATGCAGGTTAAATCCAAATGGATTAAAGACCTTGATATTAGACCTGACACTATATAAGGTATATAGAACAACACATCGGTAAAACACTCCATGATATTGAGACTAAAGATATCTTCAAGGAGGAAAGTGTACTCTCCACACAAATGAAAGCAGTGATAAACAGATGGAAATACATTAAGCTGAGAAGCTTCTGCATCTCAGAAGAAATAGTGCCCAGTATACAAGAGCCACCAACCTTGTGGGAGAAACTATTCACTCAATTCCCATCAAATAAGGGGCTAATATCCAAAATATACAAGGCACTGACAGAAATTTACAAGAAAAAAACATGTAATCTCATCAAAAAATGGGGAGAAGAAATGGACAGACACTTTGAAAAAAAAAAAAAGAAATACAAATGGTCAAAAGGCACATGAAAAAATGCTCCTCATCAGTCATCATCAGGGAGAGGCAGATCAAAACAGTGATGAGATACCATCTCACACCACAGAGATTGGCACACATCACAAAGAATGAGAACACTCAGTGCTAGTGTGATGTGGAGAGAAAGAAACTCTTATCCACTGCTGGTGGGAATGGTGTCTAGTCCAAACTTTATGGAAAGCAATTTAGAGATTCATCCAAAAACTGGAAATTGAGCCTCCATTCTACCCAGCTATACCACTCCTAGGATATTCCCTAGGGACCCAAGAATACAATACAAAAAACCCTTTCTCACACCTATATTATTGCAGCACTATTCACAATAGCCAGACTCTAGAAACAACCAAGATGCCCTTCAACAGATGAATGACTAAAGAAACTGTGGTACATATACACAATGGAATATTATGCAGCCGTCAGGAGAGATGAAGTCATGAAATTTTCCTGTACATGGATGTACATGGAATCTATCGTGCTGAGTAAAATAATCCAGAGGGAGAGAGACGCAGAATAGTCTCACTCATCTATGGGTTTTAAGAAAAAAAAAAAAAGACATTTTTGCAATAATCCTCAGAGACAAAAAGAGGAGGTCCGGAAGTTCCAGCTCACTTCATGAAGCTCACCACAAAGAGTGGTGAGTGCAGTTAGAGAAATATCTACCCTGAGAACTATCATAACCATGTGAATGAATGAGGGAACTGGAAAGCCTGGCTAGAGTACAGGTAGGGGTGGGGTGGGTTGAAGGGAGATTTGGGACATTGGTGGTGGGAATGTTGCACTGGTGAAGGGCAGTGTTCTTTACATGACTGAAACCTAATCACAATCATGTTTGTAATCAAGATGTTTAAAGATATAAAAAAAGAAAAAAGATAGAAAAATTATAAGATAGGAAAAAAAGAAATCAGTGATAATATTATGTAACTTAAAGTATATTTTATAAAAAAAGAAAACCATAAAGATTTATTGAATCAGGCCTGAGAAACATTTTAATTAAAAATATCATTTAGATGAATAGATATGAATAGTCAGAGATAAACCCACAGGTGTATGAACTGTCAATTGTTAATAAAGGAACAAGAAATACACTGTGGAGCAAGGAAAGCATATTCAACAAGTGGTGTTGGGAAAACGGATCAACTAAATGAAAAAAAAATGAACAGAAAAATGAACTCGGACCTCTCCTTAATACCATGCACAATGGTCAAATCAAAATGGATTAAAGAGCTTGATATCATAGCTGAAAGTATAAGGCACATAAGGGAAAATATGGGCAGAACATTATATGACATTGAAACTATAGGCATCTTCAAGGAGGAAACACCAATGGCTAAGCAAGTGGAAACAAAGATAAATAATTGGGACTACATTAAACTGAGAAGCTTCTGCATATCAAAGCAAACAGTAACAAGGTTACAAAGACTACCCACAAATGGGAGAAACTATTGACCCAATACTAATCAAATAAGGGGTTAATATCTAAGATATATAAGGCTCTGATAGAACTTAGCAAGAAAAAAAATCCAACTCCATCCAAAAATGAGAGAAAAAATGAACAGAACTTATTCAAAGAATACAGATGGCCAAAAGGCACATTAAAAAAAAGTGTCCCACATCAGTAATCAACAGGGAACTGCAAATGAAAACAACAATGAGATAATAATGAGTGACTAATATGCATCACACAGAACAAGAACAACCAGGGCTGGCTTGGATGCAGGGAAAAAGAGACTCATTCACTACTGGTACAATGCAAATTTCACCTTTTTGGAAAGCAGTATTGTTATTCCTCAAAAAACTAGAAATTGAGCTCCATATTATCCAGCAACACCACTCATAAGTGTCCTCTGCACTCCTATGTTCATCGCATCACTATTTACAATAGCCAGAATCTGGAAACAACCCAGGTATCCAACAACAGATGAGTGACTAAAGAAACTGTGAAGCATCTACACAAAATTAAGAAAAATTAAGTCATAAAATTTTCTTATGCATGGCTAGATATGGAGATTATTATGTGAGTGAAATGAGACAGCGGATAAGGGATAAACAGAACAATCTCACTCATTTGTGGGAGATAAGAAAAATAAAAGATGGTATGATTATAATACCCTACCAGTCACAAAGATTGGTGATTGCAATAAGGGTAGTGAACAGTCGGTCCACTGTGACAATGATTGTTGGAACTAATAATTTTGGACAAGAACTGGGTGGTGCTGAAAGGGGATAAAGTGATATGCATGCTATCCCTTTATTAGCAATAGTGGAACTCACATTTTTTAAAAATAAAAGAGAGAAAGAGAGAGAGAGAGAGAGAGAGAGAGAGAGAGAGAAGAGAGAGAGAGAGGTCCAGAGGCAAGCAAAGGGAGGATGAGAGAGAATTAGAGGGAAACTGGGGACATTGGTGGTGGAAGATGTGTACTGGTGAATAGTGGTATACACTATATGACAGAAACTCAATCATAAACTATTTTTAACCACAGTGCTTAAATAAAATAATTACATATAAAAAATCTCTTGTCAGGAAAAATATTTACATTGGAATTTTAAAGGTATGTTCTCTAATACCTATAGTAAAATTGTATGTATTATAAGGAAAATTCAGAATAATATAAATCAAAATTTCCTCTATTAAATTTTAATATGTAATTTTTTTTTTTTTTTTTTTTTGGTTTTTGGGCCACACCCGGCGGTGCTCAGGGGTTAGTCCTGGCTGTCTGCTCAGAAATAGCTCTTGGCAGGCACGGGGGACCATATGGGACACCGGGATTCGAACCAACCACCTTTGGTCCTGGATCGGCTGTTTGCAAGGCAAATGCCGCTGTGCTATCTCTCCGGGCCCTTAATATGTAATTTTAAATAAAAACATTTATTATTTGGGGGCTGGAGTGATAGCACAGTGGTAGGGCATTTGCCTTGCAAGCAGCTGATCCAGGTTCAATCCCTGGTGTCCCATATGGTCCCCTGAGCCTGCAAGGTGTGATTTCTGAGCTCAGAGCCAGGAGTAACCCCTGAGTGCCACTGGGTGTGACCCAAAAGCAAAAACAAACAAAAAATTATTATTTGCCACTGGCAATTTTAACTGAAAACCATTATTTTTTTATTTCATATATTTTTTTTATCATTTTGACTTTGAAAGATAACTGTAGGACAGTTAAAATGAATGCAGAAGACAAAATATTTAGCTGACATATTTGTATGTTTGAAAGATTATTTTTCCCTACTCAAATGAAACTTTAGGACAAGAATGATGATATTTTTACCTCTTGATACCTGTATGAAATATTCATTGTTCAGCTATTGAATTTAGGTGATTTTCTTAGGTTCTATATAGATCTGATACTCTGACATATATTTAAGCCCCAAATAGTACACTAGACTAGAAACCTCAGATCTAATCTGGCAAAGCTGATCAGTTAGACACTTTAGTTTAGTTGTCATAGTTATGAAGTTTTAGATTATCCTTCAAATTTCAAATTTTATTTTTTTCACCACATTTCACTTTATTTTCACTGCACAATCATTGCATATTTTATGCCAATTTTTTGGAATATAAAGTGGGGTGTACAATCCCAAACCTTAATTACCCATATGTCTAACAATTTCAAGGACAGAAATGTAGATTAATAGCAGGTTTCAATCATTTTTTTTATAAACAAGACTTGTGTTGAAATGTCTATCAGTGAAAACAAAGTCAAACTGAAACAGATGAGTGTGAGGAACTATTACTACTTTCTTCCATTTTTTTTTTTTTTTTTGTTTTGGGGCCATACTTGCCAATGCTCTGGCTCAGGAATCATTCCTTTTTTTTTTTTTTTTTTTTTGGTTTTTGGGCCACACCCGGTAACACTCAGGGGTTACTCCTGGCTATGAGCTCAGAAGTCGCTCCTGGTTTGGGGGACCATATGGGACACCGGGGGATCGAACCGCGGTCCGTTCAAGGCTAGCGCAGGCAAGGCAGGCACCTTACCTTTAGCGCCACCGCCCGGCCCCAGGAATCATTCTTGATGGTGCTCAGAGGATGAGGAACAGAACAATGCAAGCATTTTATTGGTGTTCTTCCTTTCTGGCCCTTCACTTTCAGGAAAATTAGCAGCAAGCTCACAAGAAATGCTAAGCTAGAACCATCCAACTAAACTGCTTTCTGAATTCTAACTTAATGAAATTATGTTAGAGGACAAATATTCTTTGTTATGCTGTTTCCAATTGAGAAAATTTTGTTAAGTAAAAAATAAAATTATTATTCAACTCTAGATACTATTATGCTTTAATAAGGAAGTTAGGAGTTTTTGTACACATCCATAAAATGATAATCTATAAAATGTTAAAATTCACCATATTCTTTAAGAAATCACTTTCTTAAAACCCCTTTAAAAGACTGTTTCATGTTCAAAGACATCAACAAACACCTAATAGAAAGAATCAGAAATTTCTTTTGCTACAATTATATAGCATTTTCCTCCTTGTCAGACAAAATAAAAATAAGCAGGAAAAGAGGCTCAATCTTTATTATTTATTTCCTTTCATAATTTTTGGCAGTTAATCATTATGCTAATGTGATGGCCTATTAAGTTATGTTAATTGAGTTCCCTGCATATTCTTAGTCAAAATAGGAATTGTATACAGCATAAGAAAAAAATGTTTTGGCCTAGCAGGGTAGAAAGGTCAAGCAATAGAGAATGTGTGCAGCTTGTGAGAGGTTCTAAATTCATCCATGACACCCTGTGGTCCCCCAAACACTATTGAGAAAATCTTATTCGAGCACTTTGGATTCTGGTTGAGCACTAAGACATCAAGTAAGAACTACATTAGGAGCCAAGAACCACCAAGAATGGTCCTGGCTCCTTCTTCTCAAGAACAGCTGTGTATGGCTGGTATTTATAAAAATAATTTTAGAAGAGGTTGAAGACTGGCACTTTGATGGTGGTCGAGGTGTGGTAATTTCATATACAAAAAGCATAAACATGAATACTGTTGCAATCATGACATGTAACTCAATAACAGTAATGTCTTGAAAAGAACAATCTAAAAAATTTCCCCATAAATAACCTAGATTTTTAAATAAGGAATAATGCAAGCTAACATAATTATACATCAGATATTTTTACTATATAGAGACATAAGGTAATATGCATAAGGTAATAAGTCAAATAACATACTATTTTGTTAAATGATATTTATTTATATCTACATTATCTTAATCTCAACAATAATCCAATGATATAGGAAATAAGTATTTCTCTAGCTGATGGAATTACTTCTTTTTAGAAAAAAATTTTATCTGCTTATAAGCGTATTTTATAAATGTAAGGAAAATTGCTGCAGTGCAGTATGAGTGTAAAATAAGCCACTGGACTGGCTTATAAATTCTTGAGTGAGCCAAAGCTTTGGGACTTAGTCATTCAGGAGGTGCCACTGAGCATAACTAACAGGTCTACCATAGACTTTGATCAATAAAATTGGAAACTGTTTTTAAATTTTCTATCAGAGAGAACCTTGACCAAATATATACTTCCTTAAAAAAAATAGTTTTGTTGTCACTGTTTTCTCTCAAATGTGCTGACAAGAAGACTTGCCAGAAATACCACTAGAAAATAAACTGAGACTTTTATAGCTCATTATTTTTGAGGAACATGTAGTAGACATATATGTCTCTAGGGAAATTCTTTACTTTATCAGTAGGTCATATCTTTTGTCTACTTTTACTTTTCTTTGTTGAGCAAATGCTTAACTTTTAATCCAAATTCAAACCATGGACCTTTCTTACTAATGGGAAATGGAAGGTTGCTTTTATTTCTTTTTTTTTCAGATTACAGTATTATTTCATATCAAGTCAGACTGATTCTTTACTATACTTGTAAATACCAAAAGCATGATATTTGCGTGTGTAGCATGCATGTCTTTCTTTTCTTTGGTAGCTGTTTGGGTATCCAATGCCTTTCGGTGGTGTTGTATGAAGAATTGTTACTATAACATAACCCAAGTGATTATTTTCTTTATGTGTACACTAAATGATAACAAATGTCAAATTCCTTTAAATAACAGGTATGTATATAAGTGAATTCCACAGAAAATAAATACAACAAAGCAACTGGAGAGAGGATTGTTTATAGAGGGAAAAACAATTTTGTAATTTATGGCCATTAGTTTATAAGACAACTGGAAAACAACAAACAAGGGGGACTCAAGATTTGATCAGTCTTGGGTTTTTGCTAGTACCTTCTGTTTATAGCCCTGAAAGTCTGGAAAGGATGAAGGTAAGAGGTTAATGAGTTTTTGACTCTCATGTCAGCCTAAGTCCTTTAAGGAGTTTAGTAAATTATTTTATTTTTGGCAAGAAATGATAATTAATACATAGGGGGAAAAGGTGGGGTTTTGCTTCTCATATTTACCCCAAATTAAAGCATATAATACTAGCACATTTCAAAATACAGTATGATGTTCTAAGGCAATATTTTTATAAACACAGAAAACTCTCAAAGGCTCTAAATGCTGCTTTGCTACATAAAGGTTGATAGAGGTGGGGTAAAGGCCTGAAGCCTGGTCAGGAGGTAGAGAGATAAATGGAGGTTTCAGTGAACAGGTCTTAGTAAATAATCGGTTTATCTTGTGATGCCTAACAGCTTCTGTAAGTCTCTGGAAAATAAGAAGAAGATTTAGGAATTTACAAAACAAGAACTTTTGGCCCTGTCCAAGAATGAATTCAGGCCTGAATACGTATTGGAAAGAAGTGGAGACTACAGGAAACCTTTGTCTTAATAACCACATTTAAAAAGATTCAGTGGTTTTCAGATTTATTCCAAATTAAAGTAAGAAAATAACTACCAGTCACTCATTCATATTTAGTTTCTCATGGCAATGAGATTATTAAAAATAGTCAATAAAATGCCATATCTCATATATAAGATGGACAAAAGGCATTCAAGTACAAATGCCACTGACAAGTCAATTGAAAGAAGAGATGTCTTGAGGATGCCATCCTCATAAGGACCATCTTCTTAGAAGCTTGTATTTAGGTGCTAAGTATATTTTATCATTATCAGTTGACCTCTACTAAAGAGCTGTACTAACAAATTCTATAAAGTTATAGAAGAGCATCTGGAGGTTCACTAAAAACAGATAGTTATGGGCATTTTTTTCCAATAGGGATGACAAAAGAAATGCTGAGGCTCTCCCAGAATGTACGAGGTGAGGGGTTCTGGATGTTATCCAGGACTACCAGGCCTACACCCAGTAGTACTGAGGTGGGGGGATGAATATGCAGTGCTGAAGATAAAACTTAGGGATAATAATAATAATAATAATAGTAATAGTAATAGTAATAATGTAAGCATGTACTCTGCCACTTGGAGCTATCTTCTTGACTCATGTGCACATCTTGCCAGTAGCAACTCAAAACTACTTAGTGCTATTCACACTAAAAAGGAACCAATTTGTTAAGTCAGACAAAGTGACACTGGTCTCCAATATTGTTCTTCCACTAAATCCACCAAAAAAAGTGTTTAAATATTTGAAAAGCTAAAATTTAAGCTTCCAGGCAGTCTCATCTCAGATTAGTTACATCATCATTTCTTAAATTGATCAGAATCAGAATTGGGCCTGTTCCCAGAGTTTGGATTCACTGTCAGCAGGTTTAGGTTGTGGGCCCCAGCACTAATATAAGTTATAATAATAATATAATATGTAATATAATAATAAGTTCCCAGTTAATGCTGCCACTTTTGCTCTGAGGAGCTAAATTTAAGATCTACTGAGCTAGAACACATGGTATTTGTTCTGGCTCTAAATAGTGAATCTATGTTTGGAGTTGAATCAATGAATGACAGAAAAGATGAGAAGAACTGATATTAAAGCTGGGTGCTAAGTGGATTACCCAAGTCCATAAGTAGTCTGTGTAAAAAAAAAAAAACCTATATTAGGTGACTGATGTGATCCAATATGCAAATTCAAAGATCATCTGTCTGCTTTGAGGAGGGTGTATCAGGAAAAAGAGAAGCAGAGATGGAAAAAAAAAACCAGAAATTACCTCTGTTTAAGCTTTAGCATTCATGAAGATGATGGGAATAAATGGTCGACCTCGCTTAAACATAGAAAAGAGAATCATTAGCAGCTACTTGGCTGGAGGTTGAAGCTGTGAGTGTGGACTTTCCTGTCATTCGAGTAGAGGAATGTTGGTAGAGATGCCTTTGGGTGGGGGGAGTGGACAGGACTGATAAAGGGAGTCTGCAATCACAACTACATACAACCACCAGGCTTTTGAATCATTGGTTTCTAGGAGTATAGGGATCTGAAAAGAAGCCTAAACTAACACATAAATATGATGAGCAGTTAAGCCAGGGACTGGGCATGGATATGGTTAACAGCAATTTTTTCCTCTGTTGGAGATCAAATCTAGTTATTTGTATTAAGTGAATTTTCTACTGAAAACTTTTTTCAACTAAGGTTAACTGAGACAACCCTATCATAAATCAAGGAAGATTGTACTTGCCTTTTTAACCTAAATTTTGTTTGCCTGTTTGAACTTTTGTCAGATTTTGGGAAAACATAAGAATATGACCTGACTAATCATGAGCAAGAGGACAAGATTTCTTCCCCTAAATTAGGCCTCCACATTTACATTGGGTTAACATGAATAGGAAGGAGAGACTGTAAAGGATGAAAAATTGGACTAAGATGTCCTTGTGGACTTTAAAATTAGCCACTGGGATATCTAAGATGGTCTGAGCAACTCAAACTAAGCTCACTCACTGGTTTCTAAGCTCAGTCTGCCCCATCTCAGAGGTTCCTATGAAGGCAATGTAAGATTGGTCACATTGGAAAATTTTTTTTTTCCACATTGGAAAATTTTAAGGATTGTAAAGCAGTCCACAATTTGTATTTTAATTAATTAATTAATTAATTAACTTGGGTCTGGAGAGCAGTGCCCAGGTTTTTTCCCCAACTCTTGTCCTGGGATTTACTTCTGGTGGTTCTTAGGGATACACATGATGCTAGAGATAGAGGCTGAGCCTCCTCCATATAAAGCATTGTGATCAATCAGCTGTATTATCTTGTTGGTCCCTGAATTTTATTTCTATGATTTTTGTGAGATTAATGACCCACCAACTAATTGCCATCAAGACTTTTTAAATTTCAGGTTTTTTTGAATAGACACAATGATGAATATCCCACAGAAATGCAGCAGCTGGGTATGGTGTGGAGGCAGGTCATAAAATGTCCAATAAGGACAGTCTTTGACACCCCTCAGTCTAGGTCCTTATAGGTACAGATGTACTGCTTTGCATAAGCTTACAGGACATAAAAGTAAAAGAAGACAACTTACTAACTTTCTGAGTAGATCCTAATTTTAAAATACTTATTTTAGAAAAAATAAGAACCTCTCTCTACAATAAAAGTGAGACATTGGGGCAATGGTTACTCCAAAGTAAAGTGCCTTGTTAAAAAGGGCACTTTCTTCATTTTTATGTGGAAAATCATGATTGCTAGGAAAAAATTGGCCTTCTTTCAGGTGGTAATTCTAATCTGTAAGAATGTTTGTCACTCAGAGAGCTGGAGTTATGAAACCACAACTCATGTATAAAGAGCATATTCTAAGCTTAGTAGTGCTTTAATAGGTAGGTTCAGTACAAGGTGATTTCAAAGAAGATGGAAAATAATGTCCACATTGAAAGGGGAAATAGACTTTTAGAAGTGATAATTTCTCTGCTGAATTATCCTGGAAGATTATTATAAATAGACATATTGTTTTTTTTTAAAGTGCTATTATTTAAGAGGAGTAAAAAGGGGAAAGAAATCAAGAAGTCTGATATAATCAGTGAGTTGAATTCTGTTCACTACAGATTACCTTCAAATTTATATGGTCAATGTTCTGATAAACTAATAATGTAGATAAGAACATTAAAAACCAAACACATCTCCAAACAACTCCCCCCAGACCCTTATATAAACTCTGAACTCAAGATGTTCTACTTTCTGCTTAAAAATACAATCTATTTTTTGAAATTTCTAAGATTTCAGTATTTTTACATACCAAAAAGAGTAAAATATTGATCTTGGCATGCAGTTAGGCCTTACTCCTTGTTTTAAGTGGCTTTAATATTATCCTTTCCATGCCTTATTCCTTTCTGCTAGTCTGTTCCTTGACATCATGAGTTGAGAATGTGACCACAACGTGTATAACTTCTGAGGATGAAGACTCAAACCATGTTAAGCTCACTTCAGCCTTCATAAAATAACAACAACAACAAAACCCTGTTTTAAAATGAATCAGCTTTAGCATTTTTTTTAATGACCTCTAAAATAGCACATAGTAAAACCTTGATTAGTCAGAATATTTTGGAAACGGAATGTAAATTGTATTTTTCCTTTAATATCGCGTTGTTTGAAAGAGTTCATTTCAACCACTGTTGAAAATCATAAAGTGGATTAAGATATTTTTCTGCTTTAGCAAATAATACCTTAGTTCAATGAACACAATACAATCTTTCTTTTAAGACTTCAGCTCACACAATGCCTCAGGCTTCTAATCTTCTGAACCCCACACTCTACCCCTTGGTGCCAGGATGTGCATCTGAGGGGAAGAGAAGGTGTGGGGTACACAGAACACACCCTTGAAAACAGCAAATGAACTCTGCAGGTGACTTTCCTGACTTTGCTTTTTACTGAGAATACAAGTATAGGCTTCTTGATTAACTTATCAAGTTATCCAGGTTAACTGGTATTTTTTTAGAGAATTAAGATTATTAACATTATACATTAATGTGACATTACTGAATCATACTGAGTTTCTACTGAAATAGTTAATAATAGCCTGATTCTATTTAGGCTGCTTCTGTGAACCTGTAGTCTTCCATCCAGAAGTTTAAACTATGAGATCTCTATGTATCCATTTGAAGACAAAGGAATGAGCCAAATCACCTCTAGAGACTGCATGTACTCAGCACCAGAGTTCTAGAAAAATTACTTAAGTGAAATAACAATAAATTTTATTAAAATAAGAAGTAATATACTATTTTAATAAAATACCATAATTAAAATATTCTAATACCCGAACAACTCAAAAGATGAATGCAGTTTTAGTGGGGAATGGAATAAATAAAAATGTATCATGAGAGTGCTTTACACATCTTTTCATTTTCTATTTCAAAGCAGGATTTTGGGCTCCAGAGTTAGCACAGAGATTAAGGTGCTTGTTTTCCTATATGGCTGACTCCAGTGGGGTCGGTCTGCCACCACTTATGGTCCCCTTAAAACTGCCAGAACAGCCAGCCAGGAGTAAAACTCGGCACAGCCACATGTGGCCCCACTCTTACAAATTCAAACAAAACAAAACAAAACAAAACAATAACACAAAACTTTATTTAGAAAATACAAAACAAAACGTATAATAACTTAAATTGAATATGAATTTTCAGAATGCCTCATTTTTTTATTGTCTAAGTGCATTTGGTTAACTATCTAAGAACATGGTCATTTTCTTAGTCTTTACATTAGAGCAGAAAACTCATTATTAATAAGATGCTAGGAAGCCCAGAGTTAGTCACACACACACACACACACACACACACACACACACACACACACACACACACACACTTTTTTTTTTCTAGACTTTTCTATATGCCACAGAGTGTTCTACTACTTGGAAAACAGTGACAAACAGAACCAGATGAGCCTTTTATTTCAGAAGGCTAATGGAGTAAGTTCGTGTCTCATTCAAATAAATGAAATGAAGATGATAAAATAAGGTAGGAGGGGAGAGAGAGAGACAGAGAGACAGAGACAGAGACACAGAGAGACACAGAGAGACAGAGAGAGAGACACAGAGAGAGAAACAGAGACAGAGACAGACAAAGAAATACATACGGAGACAGAGAAAGAGTCAGAGGCTTGGAAAAGGGTTAAAAGGTTATAACTGAAACCCAACTCTAAACATGTTAGTATCACGGTGCTTAATAAAGATATTATTAAACAAACAAAAAAAAACCTTTTAAGTAGGTCTAAAGAAAGTATTCACATAATTAAACAAACAAACAAACAAACAAACAAAAAAGATAGCTCTAATCTGGTACTCCAGGAAGTAAGTGATTATTGAAGTGACCATTTGAGTTGCCACCTAATAAATGAGACAGCCCGGAACTCACAGGTAGGTGAAAAGCATCTGAGGCTGCAAGTGCAAATTCCTTCAAATGGAAAAGAGCTAGGAATGGTCTAAGGAGAGAGATAAAGCTAGAGTCAGTGTGACTAGTGGTAGAAAAGAAGCACAGAGACGAGGCCAAGAAGCAGGGCACAGACTGTACCTTGAACTCTTCAGGAATTTTATGGGAGGTTTTAAGCAGGAAGAGTCTCTATTCTAATCCCTACTCAGACAGATGCATTTGAGCAGAGGAGACTTGTAGGAAGTAGGAAAGAAAGCAGGAACCAAAACTAGGGTTGTGGGAGTCAACGGAAGTAATCTCTGACTAAGATTAAGGAAAAAGGAACATATGAAGAGAACTTTCTGATTAAATGGGTATTTGATGGAAAGAAAAAAGGCAAGAATTGCTTTTTGGTAATTTGTTGGCAATCCAATTTTCTTGCTTTTGTTTTGTATACTATTTAGATATTTAAATGCAAATAATTCAGAATTATTACTATTATTCACCAATACCTAAAATGTACCAGTTTTTCTAAGCATTCTAGTAAATGGATTACTTTTCTACTCTAAACTCTAGCTGAAAGTAAAGGCAATTATAATTGCTATAGTTGCAATACATGATATAATCAGAATTAGTTGACAAAAATTGTCACTCATGAATTAGTTTGCTATGCTAAGTCAAAAGGGGAGATACGTACTTGGTCTCAGAGGACAGCAAGACCTATGCTTTATGTATACATATGATTTTATTTTATTTTTATTTTAAACATTAAGCACACTGAACCATCTTTATGACTATTTCTTTTTTTTTTGGTTTTTGGTTTTTGGGCCACACCCGGCGGTGCTCAGGGGTTACTCCTGGCTGTCTGCTCAGAAATAGCTCCTGGCAGGCATGGGGGACCATATGGGACACCGGGATTCGAACCAACCACCTTTGGTCCTGGATCGGTTGCTTGCAAGGCAAACACCGCTGTGCTATCTCTCCGGGCCCCTTTATGACTATTTCTTACTCTTTGTTCCCAAATACATTTTTGAGTCATCATTCTAGTGAAATATTTTCAAACCACTGGCAGAGGATAAGATCTCTCAAACAGAGTGTGAATGGGAAGAAAATTATGGTCAAAGGAAGTGTCATAGAGACATGGGCAATTTAGAGATCTTTTGAAGAAAGTTCAAAGATCATGAGAAACAGGCATTGGTGGAATTTAGGCAACTGGACATAGAATCTCTAAAGTCTGTTGTAGTTCAAATTAAAATTTTTTATTTTAAATAAAAGAAGTCAGATATAGAGAATATGTAAACTAAGGCTAGTGAGTTCAACACTTTTTTCCCCATAGGATTTCAGTATTTGTAGAGAAATCAATGTGAGCACACAAGGATATGTTTTCCAGATAACTTCATGTTCACTATCAAGTCATATGACTTTATGAGGAAGGCAGAAGACAATTAAAAGGCATTATCTGGGGTTGGAGCTATAGTATAGCAGGTAAGGCACTTGCTTTGCATGTTGCTGATTTGGGTTCAATTCCCAGTATACCATCTGGACCCCTGAGCCCACTAAGGGTGATCACTGGGCACCTGACAGATGTGAGTCCCCACCCCAAAGAAGGTTTTATCTAAAACCTGACTGAAGGAAAACAAAATCAAAATAGTGAGATTGGTGTCAATTTTGTCATTTTTCTTCTAATATTCCTTATAATGTAATTATTGAGTAGAGCAAATGAATTACTAAATAATAGCTAGAAGTTATATAATAAAGACACATTTTATTATTTTGGTTTCTGAAAAGGAAAGTATATAAACTTTGTTCAAGAAAAATATAGACTTGTTCAAAGGTTAACAAAACATTTATAGGGGCTGGAGAGATAGGACAGTGGTAGGGCATTTGCCTTGCATGCTGCCAACCCAGAACAGATGGTGGTTCAATTCCAGGTACCCCGTGTGCTCCCCAGAGCCTGCCAGGAGCAACAGAGCTAAGAGTAAACCCTGAGCACAGCCGGGGTAACAAAAGAAACACAACAAAACATTTCCTGTACTGAATCTCAGACACGAGAATATCATTTCCATAAAAACATTAGATATTGGCAATATGGTTTTTGAGTTCAAGTACTTTTTATTTAATTAGGATTATTTTTAAATCAAATAATTCACTATCTGCATCATTTCAGAATAATGGATTATATCCTTTGTAATTAAGGATGAATTTACAATAATGTTAAACAATTGGTTCAATATTTTCAAAGGTCATGGTACAAGGTAATAATGTTTTAGGAAATTTGCGTTTTGTAATTATTTTTAATGCCTTGATTTGACTTGATAATTTATCAGCAATATCGGTTATAAATAGATGGAAAAGTAAGGAGGAGAAATCTGCTGTTTTACCACATTGTTCACATTTATTGTCTCTATGTATTAGAAAATGTTAAAAGGTAAAGCAGATTTAAAAAGCTGAATTTCCAAGATAATGTATATGTTACAATATTTATATTTGCAGTTACAACTACTAAGCACTTTTCACATAAATTTTGGTAAAGATTGGAAAACTTACTGTTGTTAATTCTTAACCAAGATAGGCCCCAAACAATGAAGAAAACATAGATATCATATTTACTAAATTATTTTAATTAAGATAGACTTTCGTAGTATCACAACTTTCCATCTTACATTATATTAAAATAAGAAAAGATAAGAATCATAGTAATAGATCCAGAGAAAATATTTGACAAAATCTAACACAATTTATGTTAAAAATTGTTTTTTTTTTCTTTTCTTTTCTTTTCTTTTCTTTTCTGGCTACATCCAGTGATGCTCAGGGTTTACTCCTGACTCTACACTCAAGAATCACTCTTGGTGGTGCACAGGGGACCATATGGGATGCCAGTGATCAAAACTGTGTAGGTCATGTTTAATATAAATGCTTTGGCCCAATGTACTATTATGCTAGCCTCTGATAAAACTCTTAACAAAATGAAAAATAGAAGGATCTCTCTTAAATACAGTGAAGCCTAGTCTAACCCACAGTCAACATTATACTCACTGAAAACATGGAAAATATTTCCTTTAATATCAAGTAAGTGCAAAACAAAGATGTCTACTCTCACCAATATTAATCAACTCAGAATTGGAAGTTTTTCCTATAACAATTAGGCAAGAAAGAGTTATTAAAGTGTCTAAAACATAAAAAGAAGTCAAACTATTACTATTTGCAGGTGACATGGTATAATACTAAGAAAACCTTAGACTCCATTAATAAAAGTACTAGAAATCATAAGACTATACATAAATGTGGTAGGTCATAAAGCCAACACATGGAAATCTGTTGCATTTCTATATATAAGCAGAAGAGGAAAAAATGAAAAGAACAATTGAATTTACAAATTCACTCCCCCCAAATCACGTGGTTGGGAATCAAATTAACAAATGATGTGAGCGATTTACTGAAATAAATCTATTCATCACTATTAAGAGAAATAGAAGACAGAAGGAAAAAGAAACACATGCCCTTTTCATGCATGAGAAGGATAAGCATTGTTAAAATAACCAACTTAGCCAAAAAAAAAACTATATATATTCAATGCATTCCCCCTTGGAATATTTTAAGGACATGGACCAAATACTGCTAAAATTTACAAAGAATCATAAAACTCACAGAAGAGCCAAAGATATTCTGAGAAAAATGAAGATGGAAGGCTCTCCTCACCTCCACTTTAAATTATACTGTGAAGATAACTCTAATTAAAACTGGTAATGGAATAAAGGCAGTTTCTTAGGCCAATGGGCAGAATTGAGAGCTCAGAGAGAGATAACACCTTCAAATATACAAGCGGTTAACATTTGACAAAGGAGTCTGGTATATGAAATGGAGCAAGGAAAACCTCTTTCTTCAATAAAGAAACTGGCATGCATGGTAAACACCCTACCGCTGTGCTATCGCTCCATTCAGCCAACCCACGATGGACCTGGGTTTGATTCCCGGCATCCCATATGGTCCCAAAGTCTGGCAGGAGTGATTTCTGAGTTCAGAGCCAGGAGTAACCCTTGAGCACTATTGGTGTGGCCCCAAACTAAAACCAAAACAAACAAACAAGCAATGAATAAACAATCATCTACAATCTGGTAGCAAAAAGTGTTACGGAAGACAATAAAGTAGAGTTCGGGAGACTTTCAGGAGTGGGCTGAAAATTGGTCTAAGAGTAGAGGGCATAGGATAAAAAATCTGGTGGGGGCTCCTCAGAGCTAAGACTTGAATGGAGTACAAGAAAAAGCCATCCACATATCTGGGAGAACATTCCAGGCACTGTTTCATTTTCCACTTTTTGTGATGAATTTTAACTTGCATATGGTTTTGCTTACTTTTTGTTGCTACTTTTTTTTGGTTGTTTTTCTTTCATGGGCCTAGCAGATGTGAATTTCTGCTCTTAATTTCCTCTCCTGTAAAATGAGGGTGTTTGACTAGCTGACTCCAGATGGCGCCTTTTGTTTCACTGTTATAAGTTTCACAGATTTCAAAGTCCTTCCAAACTCAGAAACAAACTGGCCTAAATCATAAATTCCATAATTGATTTATCTGCCAAGGTTCTCAAAGAAGTAAGGTTGACCTTGCCTATGAAGAGTTTCAATGGTGAAATACTGGTTGTAAAGCTAAAGTAAGCTCTGCAGATGCATCCAATTGCAAGTAGATTCTGGCTCCTTGGGGTGAGTTTACCAGTCACCTTCTATCTGTCTGATCCTTTTGTTTCTCCCAAACCAGAAACTGACAAGGGCATGTCTTCAGCAAGCTCCCTGGATGTCCAGGCTCAATATCTCTTTCTAGAAACTCCCTCTTGTGAAAGTGTACGTGGGAGGATTTCAGTGAGAATGATGACTTGAGGAGGGTATTTCAGCAACAGGACAATTTTTTTTTTCAGTTAAGTCCATCTCTATAGTTTATAACTGCAGCACTCTACCAAAGAAACTAGTAACAACTGTCAAACAAACAAACAGACAAAAAAAAAAAAAAAAACAGAATAAAGGTCTTTTCCCCACCCCCAACCCCAAAGAACTTGAGGCATTTTATCACATCTAACAGGACCACTGGAACTATTCTTCATTGTCTTTTGGAAAGCTGAGGCCAAGAGAAGTCAGTGAACCTATACTGCAGACATGTCTGTTGCTGACCTTCAGGGTGTAGGCATATGTTTTTCCCTTAGCTTGGAGCAGGTTCTTTATCCCACCCCCCACCCCCTTACTCCTGTTTTTTATTTTATTTTTTCTACATTTTATTTTATTAAAGGACCTCATGGCAGGGGTCAAGGGAATTCAGCTATCGGTGGTATTAAGGAATGACAGATCTAAATTTCCAAACCACAAAGCCAACATCACTGAAATTAGGAGATCCAAATTGTAACAACCAAACTTAAAAAGGTGGAGCAGGATCTTAACCTTAACATGTCCCTAGAGCTTATGTAAAAACACAGGTTACTGCCCACACTCCCTACCCCTGCCCTTTGTCCCTAAGGACTAACAAGTTTTTCTTCCGAAAAGTTTATAGGTGCAGCTAGGCCACGTTTTGAGAACCATTGGCCTAGAGAATTCCCAGAGTTACTGATTGGAGCTCTGCCACTGGGCTGTAGTGGGTGTCATGACAACTGGAATGTTGTAAAAAATCCTCACAGAAGGCCTTGACGCAGGGCAGCCAAGAAAGTGATTTCAGCAAGTGAAACAGGCAGGTTCATCTTTCTGGTATGTAGCTGCTGACATGCAAGATGCTTTACAAAAGTTGTGCAGCTCTTAAGTTGGTGCCCCGGGGAAGAAGAGGCCCCACTAAGGCCAGCCAAGAGTGAACTGATTACATCTATATCTAAAGTGTGAAGGACCAGAGTCATCCATCAAATTCTCCAACCGCACGTGAACACGAGATCAGTCACACTGTCAGCTGAACAATCTTTCAGTAAGTAAAATAATAAAATACTGAAGTTTCTCACTATTCTAGAAGTCACATAATATTTATTTTCGTATTAAAGAGGCTGTTTAAATGGAAATCTGATGTATCAAGAGAATACAACTGACAATTGGGACTAGACCAGAGATAATAACCAGCTGAGTTCATGCTTTGCTAGAAGCTCCAGGTTCAAATCCTGGCAGTACCTGGTTCTTTGAGCATTGCCAAGAAGGCTGAAAAAACAAAATAAAATATTAAGTAAATTAAAGAACTGACCTCTTAAGAAATGAATGAAAAAAAGACTTGTTCCACTCTGAATTCTTAATAAAAATAATTTTCTGATATTGAAGAATCTATGATGAGTTAGGACAAATGAAAGTAAAGGTAACCCAGTCATAAAGACAATCTTATTTAATAACAATTTCATTTATCTTACTTATAAACCTTATTTAAAACTATTAATGGGTATATTGAAAAGCTAATTTTTTAAAAAATAAATGTCTTAAAATGTATAATAAATTGAGAAAAAATCCAGAAATATCTATGATTAGAACAATAAAAATAGCAAATTGTTTAGTCAAACAGTAATATGTGATGGTTAGTTTTATATGTTGACTTGGCTAGTTTATGGCATGAATAGTGTGGCCAAACACAGTGGAGATATTATTGTTGGGAAGAATTTGCTTTAGATGTGGCTAATATTTAAATTACTTAACTTGAAGTAAAGCAGAATACCCTATTACCCTTCTTGATGTAGTTGGGCCTTATCCAAATACTTGAAGGCCTTAGTAGCAAAGGTTAGGATTTGCTAAAAAAATTTTTTGCTTCAAGACTGCAACATGATCATCCCATATCTAAACTACTACCTACCAGTCTGCATCATGGATTTCAGATGTGCCAGCCTCCATTATCATATGAATGTCTCTGAAAAATCAAATCTCTGTGTGTATCCCTGTTTCTTCCTATACCTCTTATCTCCTTGTGTTCTACTTCCTGTCTTCTCAAATTTTCCCATTCTCTGGAGAACTAATACAACTAATAGAACATAGATCAAAAACAAGATAAATAAGACCTATGGTTATTTTAATGTGACCACCATGAATCCAAAACCAATAAATCTTTTTATTGGCACACCCAACTAGTACCCAGGGATTACTCCTGGCTCTGAGTATAGGAATGCCCCCTGGCAGTCTCAGAGGAACATATGGGGTACTGGGAATAAAACCTGAGTTAAGTCACATTCAAAATATGAGCCTGTACTATCTTTCTGACCTCCAACAAGAAAATTTTAAATTGCTTTTGACTAAGAGTGATTTCATTTTTCTATTCTCCATTATCTCAAAAGCAGAAATACTTAGAGATGAGCTTACCCGTAGATATGATCAGACTGAGAAAGAGAAATCATCATATCTTTTCTGCTTCTATGCTTAGCTCCCTTTAATTCAAGTCACTTGTGGCCTATAGTACAGCTAAAGCAAGCAATTATTCTAGTCAGAAAGTGATGGCCATTGCCTGAGACAGAAACATACATAGGTCTGCACTTTTGCACAATTTCTGGGATAATGCAATGGGGTATCCACAATCAAGTATGATCTTTGAATGGAGGAAACCATTAAGTTTACATGACTGTGCAGTTAGATTTAAAATGTACTCAAAGAATGATTAATATTTTTAATGTCTGGTCTGTGAATCTCTTTGAAGCAGCAGTTCAAGGTTACCTTGGGAAGAGGAGGGTGTTGATAGGGACTGGGATCTCCAGCAAGAGATTATCTACATACATGATACGCAGAAAGTTCTCTGAAGTAAAGTAAAGGCTCTCACATTTTCAGAAAGAAGTAAGATAAAAGAAAATTTTTATTTTACTTTAGAAATAATTGACCCATAAAATTTGATGTTATTTTATTCACATAAAAACAAAAATGATGCTAGCTGTTATTTTATATACCATAGTTTTCTATATTATCTTGATATGTTAGTTCAAAAGGAATTGGTTTTAGAGACTCTTAGACATGAACAAAGCTTTTCTAAAAATATGTCCTAAATTTCAGAATTTAGGATTATATACTGCTATCCTCACAAAATACTGTATCACCTATTTCTAAATATTGACTTAAAGTGTGAAGAGAGTCAGAATGTTATTTAAAGAGGTTCTCTTAGAGCTTGAATCATATTTGAAATCTTAAAAGCTCATAATCATATTTTAAGACATTTCCATTAGAAGCAGGAATGAACTGTAAGTTAGTTTGATTCTACACACATAATGAGCTCAAAATGTTCACTTTCAAGCTCTATTTCCTTCTTTAAAGGCCCAGTTCCAAATGAGTCCTAATGATAGATATTTTAATTACTTCAATGAGAATTTAACCTTCTTCCAGAACACCCCTGCTTTATATTACTCATATGTTCTTTATCATTTATTGCAGTTAGCTGAATTTCTTTTCTTATATGTAGATATAATTTCCTCTTCAAGATTCCAAGTCCTTATGTAAAAATAGGAAATGTAAATATAAAGAAAACACCAGAAGCTTTATAATAAATGAGATTTGTCTCATGTTAGAACAGTTAACTTGGAAGACTACAGATTTTATGATTCTATTATTACTCTTACCTAACTAACCCTTTGTAATAGTTATTTTTTTTTTTTTTTTTTTTTTTTTGGTTTTTGGGCCACACCCTGTGACGCTCAGGGGTTACTCCTGGCTATGCGCTCAGAAGTTGCTCCTGGCTTCTTGGGGGACTATATGGGACGCCGGGGGATCGAACCGCGGTCCGTCCTAGGCTAGCGCAGGCAAGGCAGGCACCTTACCTCCAGCGCCACCGCCCGGCCCCTGTAATAGTTATTAAACTCAGTACTCCTTTGGATATATTTTTCAAAATATTTTTTCAATATAAACAATATGTATTATTGTTATAATATAAATTATAAAATATAGTGTCAGAGTTATAGTATGGTGGGTAGGACATTTGCTTTGCATGCTGTTGACCTCAGTTTAGTCCCCAACATCCCATATGGTCCCTTGAGTACCACCAGGAATGATTCCTGAGCGGAGTTACAAGTAACATCTGATCTGAGCACTGCTAAGTATGACTCCGAAACCAACATATATATTTATATATATATATATATATATATATATATATATATATATATAAAATATTATATATATTTTCATTTTGGGTCACATCTAGTAGTGTTCAGAGCTTATTCCTGATGGAGCTCATGGGACCATATGGGGTCCTAGGGATTGAATGTGAGGTTAACTGCATGCAAGACCGGTGCCTCACTTGATGTACTATCTTTCCAGCCCTGAACAAGATAATTACATTCTTAAAGAGCCAAATTTAGTGATGTTTTATGATATAGAATTTGACAGTAGGTTTTTGATTTCTATTTTTGAAATGTACAAATGCAGAGACACGAGTAAGGTAATACCAAATAATTGTATTTTCCTTCATAATTTGTAAATTAGTTTTGAAAGGTTTTCAGTGGAGTCTCAAATATTTTTAAAGAATGAAACTACATGTGTGTTGGGTTACTTATCCTACTCTAATCAATAATTGTACTCCACCCTAGGGTGTGACCTGGTGATAGTATATTGGATTATTTCTTACTTGGTATTCTGCTCCCACCCTAGGGTGGTACCTGATTCTTGTCAATAAAAGCAAGGGTCTGAGGAAGCCTGGGGCTCATTTCTTCGGTCTTCCACACTCAATCTTAGGACCAGAAAGCTTTTGTGGTTTGAATTCCTTGCTTGAGCACTAGATTTCCTGAACCCATTCTTGCATCTTTTCACTGTGCGAATTATTTTCTGCAGATCTCTACAACTGGAACTATTCCCCCTGACCTAATCGGACAGGGGAATGGGAATTGCCTTTCCTGTCTGGGAACTTTGTTGGAATCAAACCTTAACCAGTCTCCTAGAGAATGTGACACTTCATATGGTGCCTAAACAGACTACAACCCAACCCTCATCTACCGTAAGTGAAATGCTTTCTTGGAAATCTCTCTCAGAAATTTTAAGATGGCCTATATGGTTTATTGCATGGATTGTGCCACCTTGTTTCAAACAGATTGGTTAGGCATTGTTTAAAGTTTTTGCTTTCTGTTGGCTGTGGTCCACATTGGAAACAAAAGTATATAATTACATAATTGGCTCTCCTGTACTGTATATATCCTAATCATTTTTGGAATGTCAATATTGACAAATATAATCCTGCTAAGCTTATTGATTTACTGGGTATTAAGGGATAAATAAGAAGTTGGGGAAAGGGATACCCACATGTGTGTAGCCAGAATATGAAAATAAAACAAATGTTCAAGGATGAATTAGGAAGTTGTGTCATTTATAAATACAATATATAATAGATAACTATATAACTATTAGAAATGATGAAATCCTAGTTTGCTGCAACTTGAATGGAGCATCTTATTAAGTAAATAAATTGGAGGGCAAACAAATACCAAATTTATCTTATCTATAATGTAAGTACTGAAAGCAAGGGGTAGACAATATCAAATGAAAACAAACCCATGGCTTTTGATGGCAAAACTGAGATTACTGAACATTGGAAGAAGAAACTGAGAGGGAAGGAAAAGACAGACTAGAGGTGACAAAAAGACAGTGATGTTGGTGGTGTCTTCGGCATTTGGGTGGTTGTGACAGTACAATAACTTCATACATCAAAATCAGGAATGGTAGGGACAGAAAGATAGTACAAGATTTAAGGTGCTTGGCTTACACAGTGAACCCAAATTTGATCCCCATGTATAGATCCTTAAATAGCATAAGGAGTGACCCCTTAAGACAGGAGTAAGGCTTAAGCATTACTGTGCATTTAAACAGAACAAATAAACAACCCAAACATGAAAGTCAATACTACTGTAACAATATTACCCAAATCACTATATACCTATCTATATCATCTATAACTATATCTTTATATTTATTGCCCCATCCCCAAATGCAGAAAGAAGTTATTGAGTTTAGAGAGATATCTCAACTGGTTTGCACATATAATCCCCCACACTGGATGGGTCCTTCAAGAAAGCTGGTTGTAAACCTAAAGGCCCCTGAGTATCATGGGGGCTACTCAGGTGATCACATATCAATGGGGTTGCTCTGGTGACTGGATCTGAGCAGCACTGGTTGGAGCCATATGGTCCAAGTGGTTGAGTATTGCCAGGCATGGCCCTGAGTTCCTGGGCATTGTTTGAAAACTTGCCACAACCAATTCAAAAATAAAAGTGAAAACAAAGAAAGGAAAATAAATATTTAGTATTTATTGTGTAGAAATAACATGGTAATAGGTATTTTACATATATTAATTTATTTGCACAACTGAAGAGTAAGTCATTATTATTATGTTCTATTAAAGATAGAAACAGAAGTGAACAGTAATCTCAGAAACTACCATATTGTTTGTAATCAAGGTGTTTAAATAAAATATTATTAAAAACAAAAAAGAGAAATAACCCTATTTTCTTTTTTTTTTTTTTTTTTTTTTTTTGGTTTTTGGGCCACACCCTGTGATGCTCAGGGGTTACTCCTGGCTATGCGCTCAGAAGTTGCTCCTGGTTTCTTGGGGGACCATATGGGACGCCGGGGGATCGAACCGTGATCCGTCCTAGGCTAGCGCAGGCACCTTACCTCCAGCGCCACCGCCCGGCCCCCTATTTTCTTATACTTAGGTCATACAGGTTATTTGCTTCTGTGCTCATCAAATCAAATGCACATAGTCTCCAGTCATCTTCTGTTGTCTGCTGGAGGGGGCGGTACTTCAGCTCAGTCCACAAGTCGCAGCTGAGCTGAAGAGGTTGGCGGCTGAACTGAAGTGTATATCACTGAACTATTTAATCCACAATATTCTTCACTTTGTATGAGACTGACAATGATTAGATGATATCTATATCATCTAATATCTGTGAAGTTAGTGATGATGACACTGTCTATGCTGATACCCTCACCTCAGATTCCGCTGACGCTCTGTTTGGACATACAGATGAGGAAGAGGAGGGATTCAGTTTTGAAGGATTTTAACCTTTGTGATTTTGCTTGATTACTTGTTATGCTATGGTTTTCTGCATTTTATTTAAAGCTTTAAAGTTATTGTTGCTAGTTTACAGTTTTTCTTTAGCAAGAAATATTGAAAAACATTTAACCTACTGATTCCTCAATTACTGTAATTATTTTGGGTACATATTTTTATTTTTGAAATTTACCAGTGGTTGCTGCATTTTCCATTTTGGCTTATACCCGAGTCACTAAGTTTTTTCAGTTTGTAAGGTAAAATTAGGGGATGAGTTTGGCTTATACTCGGGTCAGCTTATACTTGAGTATATAGGTATGTCTCAAGCTAGAAGGTATAGTAGGGGCCCAATTCTAAAGTCATGTATGTCACTGGAGATATATTATACATTATCAGTGTAATGCTTGTTAACTATTTAAACTATCAGCATTTCCAATATTATTACAAAAAAAGTTGCACACTGATGTCTTTGAGCAAAAGCTATTCTCCCCTAAGTCTTCTATAACCTCTAAACTACATTTTTAGGAAATATATGTATATGTAGTATAATATGAAAATTAATTGAAATTAAAATGTTATTGTCTATAAAGGAAGTATTATTGGACATATTCATGTACATTTGTTTGTGGATTGCTTCTTTTGTAGTACTATCAGAAAACTAAGCAGTTGCCTCAGATATTGTATGTTTATAGGTCTAAAATATTTGTTTTTGATTCTTTCTGGAAAAAGTTTGCTTTCCCATAACTTTTCCTTGACTCTTGACTTAGAATAATCATGTGATGTTGATGTTCTGATACATTTTTAAAAAGAATTCAGGGTCTGGAGTGATAATAGAGTATGTACTTGTCTTGCTTGCATTTAACCTGGTTTTGATCCCTTATTTGCTTGAGGATCGCCAGGAGTAATCCCTGAGCACACAGTCATTAATAAGCCTCAAGTAAAGATAAAGCTTACCCAAATAATGAAATTTTTTTTCAAAAGATGCCAGTTATACTAATTTATTGTGACTTATTTTAAATTTATTTTAGTTTATTTTTTTATTTTTCAGCCGCACCTGGTGATGCTAAGGGGTTACTCATGGTTATGCATCCAGAAATCACTCCTGGCTTGGGGGACCATATGGGGTGCCCGGGCTTGAACCAAGGTCTACCCAGGGTCAACCACATGCAATGCAAATGCCCTACCACCGCATTATTGCTCTGGCCCTATAAATTTAATTTTTTTAACTATCTGTAGTGCTAAAGTATTATTCTTATTTTTTATGCTTACATATAACTCTGGCAGTTCTTGAGAGACTTTATGTATTGCCAAGGGTAGGTCACATGCAAAGCTATCCCTCAGACCCCTATAATATTTAATTTGACTTCTTATTTAAATCTAAATCATCTTCATGCATAAGATAACATATATTCCATTTATCTAACAAAAACCTCATTTATGTGTGTCAAAAATTACTTACATAAAATATTTAAAACTTAGAAAACATATAAATGTAAAGTAAAACTTAAAACTTTAATTTCACTATTTTATAGTAAGTTCTCATGCTACCCAAAACATTAACACAGTGCTTAGCATGCCACTAAGAGATCAATAAATCTTTATTAGTAATTAATTTTGTTATATTTTACATATAGAATGTGTTCCCCATTATGTGCTGATTGGTTCCAAGTGACTACAAAGAGAAACAAAGGAAATCCTGTAGAGATAGCTTTATGATAGAAAACAACAACAACCAATGTCATAAAAGACTCAAGTAATTGGAAAGAAGCAAGAGAGAACCATGGTTGAAGGCAGGTTTTGGAGCCAGACTGTCTGCCTTCAAATCCTGCTACTCTGAAAACTTCCCACCCAAGTTACATATGGAAGCACTCAGTTTGATGCACCACTGCCTACTCTCCCTGGCTTGAGTTTCCTCATCTGGAGACTTATGTGTTGAAGATGAAAAGATCTGTAAAGTTACAGAATTTTATAAACATATGAATTTATAGTAAGGAGTGGTTATGACAGCTTTAGATTTTTAACATTTATATTAAGAGACATTGTTTGGTATGATGCAAGATACCAAGCAGATAAGAACAAGGCCAAACAAATATTTACCATTGTCTAAACATTAACTACTGCTTTGTGATGCTTGATAAATTATTTTATCTCTTTCTAAAAACAAAATATTCACTTATGTGAATAAGCATACATTTTTCAAAATGAAATGGTAAATATATAATAGTAGAGATAATTTTAAACTATAAACAAATTGTGCAGAATTACAGTTATAAACTAAGTAATATTTTATTAAATCAAAACATCTGGAAACTCCTTTGATTCTTTAATTCAAAACATGATTTATTTAGAGATATGTAATAGTTATTAGCTCATTTTGTAGAAATATTTTACATTTGTAGTTTAAATTTTATTATATCATTTAAGTGATAATAAAGATACTTATTTTATTTTTTTGGTTTTTGGCTCACACCCAGCAGCAGTGCTCAGGGGTTACTCCTGGCTCTACTCTCAGAAATCGCTCCTGGCAGGCTCGGTGGACCCTATGGGATGCTGGGATTCGAACCACCATTCATTTGCATGCGATCTCTCCGGCCCCAGAGATACTTATTTTAATAAAGACATGTATTTGAAAATTATATTGTCTTTTAAGTGGCTAATAACAAGATATTGCAGTAAAAATATTTTTTCATCTTTAGACTATCTTCATGTTAAGGAAGCTGGATTAAAATAATTGTTTAAAAGTACTTTTGAATTAAATGATGAGTCAACTTATGTTGGCTGTTAAACTGTGTTTCTGTGGTGGCTACCATGTTAACACATATGCTTAAAATATACAAAGAAATTTAGGAGCTGGAAAAGGAATTTTGAACATCCTTTTTTCCAGTAAATTCCCTTTATGAATTTCCTTAAATGGTATATGAACACGAATAATCCGTGGAATCAGTCATTATAAAGCTCTAGACACAATAATGCTGGACTAATTTAACTACATTCAAATGTGAGCCACCAGTGGTACATGCCAGAATCAATGTATTAAATAGAATCTGATGCATAGCTCTGGGGTTGGGGTGGGAGAAGCAGCAGCATTAGGGATTGTGAGTGCTTTGATTATGAAAAAATAATTAAATTTATGACCACACAAGCATTAGCTTATTCTATTGAAAAGATATAAATATATACAGAGCCTCGATGTGCAGAATTCTACTTCAATTCTATTGAAGCAAAGCAACAAAGGTTCACTGATAAAGAAAATTAAATCTTTCTTTCATTTTTTTTAAATACTACATAATTTTTATATCTCGGGTGCTGTTACTGTCTTGCTACGTGTGCTTGTTTACAGGTCACATTGCTCTGAAGGATGACAAGAGGTGAGGTCTGCTCTTTGAAGGTTACGGAAGCTAACATCAGGTTAGACCTGTCAAGCACAGTTCTTACTATAGGCTCTGCCTGGGGAAATGAAGATGGGCAATCTGGTGGAGGATTTTAGAAAGAACTTTTCTCAGTGACATGTGTGACATTTTTTCTCAATCCGGAGAAAATATCTTTGAACTGCTATGTAATGTTTAAAAAAGTTTGAAACTTCTTTCTGTTTGTTTACTGAAAAAAAGAAACAGATTTTTTTAAAGTTCCCTTTCAATTCTAATATTCGATGATACATTGTCAGTGGCATAGCTGTTAATTCATTCATGATGGTTAAGACTGAGGACTAGAGAGATAGTACAATGAGTAAAGCATCATATGTGATGCTCTGTTCCACATACGGTCTCCCAAAATGAGGAGTGATACACAAACAGAGTCAGAAGCAAGCCCTGAGCACAACTGTATCATAGCTGTGTGTGGCCCAACCAGGCATCCTACTAAAAAGAGGAAAGTGGGTAAATGGACACAAACTTTTCCTCATTTCAACTCCTTGAGATTCTGCCCCATGTTGTACTTTTTGATTCTGTAGTTGGTTATAGTCTTTTGTTTTATGCCTTCCAAAAAGTTTCCTGCCTGAAAACTCATTCTTTACCTGTTTGCTTTGCTGATTTCTATTAATTAGCACTCCTTCATTTGACATAGTTATTGATGCTGTGCATATACCAACCTCCTCCCAGTCTTTCCTTATATAAGGAACTTTTGCTTTTTCAAGGAAAATATCCCTGAGTGTTTTAACATGTTAGATGTGCTGGCTTCAAACCTCCACAGCTATTACCATCTTTAATATCTGCTTCCTTTTCATTGTCTTATGTGTTTGACTATGAGTTTAGTGAAAACAGAACTGAAACTGGATCTCTTCTTCACTTTTGCCTGCTCCCAAGGTCCAACACTGTATCAAGTAGTTGCTGAAAGATTCATGTTAAGTAAATGCTATTTACTATAGGATATACTTATGAAAAATTCCCATAAAGATGAAAAAAGAGTAAACCTTCTTGTCTTGAATTTACAAAACTTTTATATTGTACTCTCTAGCCAATTTTATTTTTGCTATATCACTAATACTAGTATAGTGATACAAATCAAGAAGTGTCTAATTAATAAATTTTCTCATTTCTTTATTTTATTTTTTTGTTTTTGGTTTTTGGGTCACACCAGCAGCGCTCAGAGATTCTTCTGGCTCTACGCTCAGAAATTGCTCCTGACAGGCTCAGGGGACCATATGGGATACTGGGATTTGAACCACCGACCTGCTGCATGCAAGGCAAACACCTTACCTTCATGGTATCTCTCCGGCCCTTGAATTTTTTCATTTCAAATGAAATCATATGGATTACTTCTCATAATCCCCACATTGTTGCAAAATAAATTAAAAATAAAAGAGGTGAGGGGCTGGAGAGATAATATAGTAGGTAAATAAAGCACTTACTAGTACAATGACTAAGACACTTGGATAAACCCAACTCAGGTTTGATCCCTGGCACTATCCTAGGAAATATACCAGGAAGGATCCTTGAGCACAGAGCCAGGTGTAAGAGTGTAAGACGTGGGCACAGCTGAGTGTGTCTCAAAAACACCACCAAAAAATAAAGGCATGTAGCACTGTACACCAAAAGTTTAAGCACTAATATTAAAAATTATAACAAATATTAAAAATAAATTTCAAGATCACAATAACTACCATATAGAACCATATTTACTATGTTTAAATAGTCTAAATATTAGTTACATTTTAAACATTTAAACATTTGATTTCAGAAATGAAACTTGAAGAAAATCATAACAAATATTCATTTATTTGCAACCCGTATTGATCAGTTTGGGCTGCTATACCAAATAACCACAGACTTGGTGCTGAAACACAGAAATTTTATATCTAGACTTTCTGAAGTCTAGACTTTGAAGTCCAAGATCAAGGTCTAGTAGATTTGGTTTTTGGTAAAGATCTTCCTGATTTGCAAATGGCTGCCTTCTTGATATTCCTGCAACCAAACATTTCTTTGAGTAAATAAAGGCAGAGGAGGTGCTCTCTGGCATCTCTTTCTCAGATACTCATCCTACTAGGGCTGAGGTCCTTTACTTACATTTTCAGTTAGCCTTAATGATTTTCCTATTCTAAATAGTCCCATTGGAGATTAGAGTTTCAAAATGCAAAGTTTAAAAGGCCCAATTCATCCTGCAGTATTATAACTTCAGAAGAACTTTTTAAATAATCCAAATTAAAGCTCCAGGAAATATTATTTTGCCATACAGAACACAAAGCATTATTGATTTATTTTAAAAAAATGTTTGTTCTTTTCAGATAAGGACTGTTAAGATGATTGCAAAGGAGGTTATTTCTCAGGAGTCTGGAGTAATAGTCACTTATTTGGCATTATCTTTACAGGAACTGATATTATTTTGCCAGATTTTATACACAGCATTTCCTCTTGAACTTTCAATGTCATCTTACTTAGACTTTTAGACCTGGTCATGAACTCAAAAAGCATCCAGTCCAATTCCTTTTATGTAAAGATGTGGAAATTTAGTTGCAAAGAGTCCCAGTTGTCCAAATTCTTTAGCATGTTATTCAAAGTCTTTCATAATTTGCTCCAATTTACATTTTAACTAAATTATCCTTCCTTTTCCTGCACTGTATATTTTCCACATAGCCAGATTACTTACCAATTATTTTTCAAGGTCCTTTCTGAAAAATCTCTGAGAGTTTCTGCTTGCACACACCAAACAGAATCAATTCTTTTTGTTTCTTTAGAATTTTTCCAATGCTATGTATCACTTTTTAAAATCTATTATAGTAATTTGTGTTAATTTCACTCTCCACTAATTTATGAATTTATAAGAGTCAGGAAGTGGATTCAGTCCAAGCCATCTAACAACCTATAATATTAAATCTTCATGCAAGATTTCCCATCTTTATGATGAAGGTGATGTGTATAATAAACTAATAGTACCTAAAAGAAACGTGGATATCTTGACTTCCAGTTAAGCATTGTTTTCTCCTAAACTGCACTTTACTCTTATTTGTTCTACAAGGTCTATTAAAAAAAAGCACTACACAGGCACTGGTCAGAGAAATTTCAGAACAAAACCTTTCCAGAGTCAGACGTTATATCCCAATTTATTGTTTCAACAAATTTTTAAAGTGTCAGGTAAGAGATAGCAGCTATCTTTTCTGTTAGCCAAACTTTACTCCAAATAGTGATAAATGAAATTAAAGTTTGACTTTTGCTGGTTATACTTTGTTTTGTGGAAAAACTGTGCAAATCCTCAGCATAGTCATATAGTGGGATGCTTTATAGAAAAATCACTGATGCCTTCAACAGATTGAAGGGCAATGAAATTAAGCCAGGGGCAATTGTTCTCTGAACTCTGGCACATTCTTACTTGGATTCTGCTGTTATATTGCTTTTGGCACTTTTCTAAGGTTTAGCAAGGATTGTGCAATTCTGAATAAAGTTGCAATAGATGGATTGGCTTTCCATTTTTGAGTTAAACTCCCTATCCTTTTCATCTTCAGAATGTTCTTTCTTTAGATCGGGATAGTTATGTGGCAGATATACTCATGAAAATTGACATGCAAAAAAAGAAAAAACACCCAAAAACTAAACAAACAAATCCACCTATCTTTTCAATAATATTGGTTGTAAAAATACTCAGGAGAAATTGAAAGAGAGCTAATAAATTTGTTGATAATAAAATTATAAATTGTACAAGAACTATTTACTTCTAAAAAAACCATTTATATTCTTACAAATTGGTCCTTAATTATCTCAAAAGTATAAGAATTTTTTCTTTTCTTTTGCTTTTGGGCCTCACCCAGTGGTGCTCATGGGCTACTACTCCTGGCTCTGCACTCCGGGTGATTCCTGGTGGTCTCCAGGGACCATATGGGATGTCAGGAATCAAACCCAGATCAGCCTTGTGTACAGCACACACTCTACCTGCTGCTGTATTTTCACTGTAGCCCCAAGTATAAAAAAATTTATGTTTGTTTTTTGGGGTCAACCCGGTGACGCTCAGGGTTACTCCTGGCTATGAGCTCAGAAATTACTCCTGGCTTGGGGGACTGTATGGGATGCGGGGGGGGGGGGGGGAAATAGAAACACAGTTCATCCTAGGCTAGCACAGGCAAGGCAGATGCCTAATTGCTTGTGCCACTGCTTCGACGACCCTACTTTTATTTATTATTTATTTATTTATTTATTGTATAAAATTTTTTTGAAACTCCCTATATATATATATATATATATATATATATATATATATATATATATATCTTTAAAGGTTAACATGTTAAACTGTTTTGCTTTAAAACACATATCCTATTATCCACCTTAAGTTTTTCTGGAAGTAACTTCAAATTAGTTGAAACCTGTGATATTAGAAGTTTTTTTCCTCACATATAAAATACATACATATAAAATATAATTGCACAGATTATTTTACTTATAAAAATGACTAGTGCATCACTTTTCCGGCCTTTTGGCTAAGATCAAGTGTAAAAATGACTAGTGGAACTTTATACATGCTTTCATCGGACTTTAACCTCAATATGCCTGTTCTTTACCTGCAGATTAGCTAGATTTCAATGGATCTGTATTATCTAAGAAGAAGAAAGAGAACTCAGGCCCTGAGAGACAGTAAGTACAGTGGGTGAGGAGCTTGCTTTGTATGTGGCAGATCAGACTTCGATTACTGGCATTGTGCCTGGTCCCCCAAACTTGTGGAGAATGATTCCTGAGCACAGAGTCAGGAATAAATCCTGAGCACAGCCAGGTACGGCCTAAAAACTAGAAGAAAAGAAGAAAGAGGTACAGGCTTTGGTTCCCACTGTGCTTGATTTTTCTGGTTAAGTATTTTTTTCTTATGTGCCTATTAAGTGGATAGACTATTATTAATTTGACTTCTTTGGCTTATAGTAGGTGAAGAAAATGCAGTGAGTTTTTCCCAGAAAAAAACATTAAAATATTTAAAAAATTTGTTTATTATAATTTTTTTCCTATATAACCTAACAACAAACAATGTATTCCAATATCCTTGAAAATACAAGATAAAACTTCAACTTGTTAGGAGCCAAATAAATATAGTAACAAAGAAAAGAAAAATTAAAAATAAGATGAAGAGAAGAAAAGATTTTTCTTTTATCTGAACCAAGGAACTCAAGATGGTAATTTCCTTTTCATTTCCATTTTTCTGTCCTCACTGAAAATATAATTCAAATTAAGACCATGCTATTTTGTATGAGTCCTGAATGATAATAATTTGCACAATTTTGTAAAAGATAGTGCCTATTTTTATGCAAAATCAGAACTGCCAGGCCTTATTTCTTGAAACAGTGGTTGTCCTGTTCTTTGTTATTTCACAATACCTACTGATAACCATAATTGATCAGAAATTCCTGGCAATTGAAGCGGCTTTATTTTTATCCTTAATCATCAGATTGGTATTATATGATGAAGCTATGCAGTTCTAAAATTTGTTTGGCAAAAGAGAGGAGAGCTGGAAGTTCCAGCTCATTACATGAAGCTCACCACAAACAGTGATGAGTGCAGTTAGAGAAATAACTACATTGAGAACTATCATAACAATGTGAATGAATGAGGGAAGTAGAAAGCCTGTCTAGAGTACAGGCAGGGGTGGGGTGGGGAGAAGGGAGATTTGGGACATTGGTGATGGAATTGTTGCACTGGTGAAGTGGGGTGTTCTTTACATGACTGAAACCCAACTACAATCATGTTTGTAATCAAGGCATTTAAATAAAATTATTAATTAAAAAAATAAAATTTGTCTGGAAAAATCAATCCTGAAATAAGATTTCTGGTATCCAAGAGGGACTTTTCAGTGATGTAAGGAGTTTTGCAAATTCCCTCAAAGAATTCTTTATTTTATTTGTTTGTTTGTTTTGGTTTTTGGGCCACATCAGGGGTTACTCTTGGCTATACGCTCAGAAATTGCTCCTCCCAAGGTCAATCGTAGGTAGTGCTTGCAAGGCAAATGACTACTGCTTGCATCAGTGCTCTGGACCCTCCCTCAAAGAATTTTTAAAAATATACTTAACTGGGGGCTGGAACAGTGGCACAGGCGGTATGTGCTAGGATGGACAGCGGTTTGATCCCCCAGCATCCCATATGGTCCCCCAAGCCAGGAGCTATTTCTGAGCACATAGCCAGGAGTAACCCCTGAACGTCACCGTGTGTGGCCACAAAAAACCATATATATAACTGTAAATTACTCCAAATATTTTTTATAAGAGCTGTGCCATTATTTTAGGAGACAAAAATGGGGTCCTAACATTAAGCAATGGAATACTATTATAACTTATCATAAGTTGGAAGCTTTTATGTTTTGTTTGTTATTTTTTGGGCCACACCTGTTGATGCTTAGGGGTTGCTCCTGGCTATGCACTCAGAAATCGCTCCTGGCTTGGGGGACCCTAGGAACGCCGGGGGATCAAACCGTGGTCCTAAGCTAGCACTGGCAAGGCAGACACCATACCTCTAGCACCACCACTCTGGCCCCAAGTTGGAAGTTCTTAAAGTTCTATAGCAGACAATATGTACCAGAAGATACGAAGTCTAACTAGTGCTATTTGGATAGTTATGGAATGAAGAAAGAGGATTGCCCCAAGACTTGAAGATGTGTTTACATTTAGAATCTTATGGAAGACATCTGAAGATGACTACAGCATCACTGGACAGAGTCTGCCGGATTTTCCATCCAGGTATATAAAGAACTCACGAAATAGGTAAGGCTCTTTATCCCCACAGGAGAATGAACATAGGTTCACATGAGCTTGGCTGCCTTGAAAATTTTGTTTTATTTTTCTGAGGCCATATAGTTTTAAATAAATTTTGATAATACCATCTTGTTGCATGTTTTTGTTTTTTTATTTTATTTTTTAGTAATTCACAAAAACTCTCTAAACAAGCCCTGTCAAGAGTGACTATTCAGCTGATGTGAGTTTAACTAAAACAATGAGGTGCAATCTCATCATAACATCACATCATCTGGAAAATTTAAAGCATACTAGTGCCAAGACTCCTCTATAAACCTACTAAAGTCACAACCTAGTGTTAGGGAACATACAAAAGGCTTATAAAAACTCTCCCAGAAAATCTAATTGCAGTCAGAGTTGCAAATCCCTGATCTCAACTTTCCAATTAGTCTATCAGTGGTTCTTAAACTTGCTTTCAAACTGAAATCACCCTGGGAAAACAAAAATTAAGGATGTTGGAGCTTTCATTTCTAATTTCCCTTAGAGTAACCTTGAGATCACCCAAGTAAGTATTGAGTGTTAAAGTCCCCTATTTTTTAAAAATCACATTAAGTTATGACTGATATACAAGAAATTATATAATATATAACTTAATATATTTGGAGATATATATAAACCACTGAGACCATCAACCAAGACTATAAACTTATCTATAACCATATAAATTTTCCTCCCATCTTCTCCATTTATTCCTACTTTCCACCCCCTCAGGGGTTTGAATAAATTCTGGGCTGAGGACAATGGAGAATGATACTTTCCTTCCTTCCTTCCTTCCTTCCTTCCTTCCTTCCTTCCTTCCTTCCTTCCTTCCTTCCTTCCTTCCTTCCTTCCTTCCTTCCTTCCTTCCTTCCTTCCGCCTTCCTTCATTCTGCCTTCCTTCATTCTTTCTTCCCTCCTCCCCTCCTTTACTTCCTCCCTCCCTCCCTCCTTTTCTTCCTCCTTCCTTCTCTCCCCTCCTTCCATTCCCTCCCTCCCATCCTTTCTTCTTTCCTTCCTTCTTTCCCTTTCCTCCATCTCTCCCTCCCTCCCATCCTTTCTTCTCTTCCTTTCTTTCTTCATTCCTTTCTTCCCCTCCCTTCCTTCCTTCTTCATTTCTTTCTTCCTCCTCCCTCACTTTCTTTTTCCTTCCTACCTTCCTTATTCCTAACCTCCTTCCTTCCTTGCCCTTTCTTCCTCCCTTCTTCCCTCCCTTCCTTCTTTTCTTCCTTCCTTCCCCTCCCTCCCTTTCTTCTTTCCTTCCTTCTCCTTCCCTCACTTTCTTCCCTCTCTTTCTCAGGCATAGGGGGTCACAGACTTAGAGGCCACTCTTGACACTGTGGTTGGGGATGCTTCTTTCAGTGCTGTGGTGGGAATGTGATGATTATTGGTTACTGGGAATTGAAACTTGTCTCCAGAATGCAAAGCATGTTATCAACCTGTAGACTTCTCTTTAGTCTCTGATTTCTTTTCTTCTATAGTGTAATTTTTTCTCAGCACATGTCTTAAAAAATAGAACTTAAAAGCTATCCACTTCAGATAGTCATAAAGATAATAATAGTAGCAATCATCATCGCATTGCCCAGACAGAATATATAAAAAATATCAAGTGTTATTTGTCTGTAGTCTTGCATGGTTGTTTTTATGTTTCACGTACAACATTTTATCAATTTTTAAAGTCTTATACTTATGTTTTAAACATAATTTACTATATATTTTAAAATATCTTTTATGTTTTAGAAGTCTCCTTCATATATTTTAAATTATATATTTTAAAGGAAGTTCTAGTTACAATGTCTGGGAAAATTCTGACTAGAATTAAATGTCTCTCCTGGTAAAGTAGTAAGTAGTGGAGTCAAACATCTTGCTAAAGTTAGAACTCAAAGGACTGACAAAAGATACTGTTGTCCAAGACATCCACATCCATCACATTCATTTGTTTTTTACAAAAGACAGGCTATAGGTGTTGAGTTTTGAGTTAGGTAAGAACCTAAAAGCCAGGCCAATCTACGCTAGAACTCCAACACTGCCAGTACAGGAAGATTATGGAAGAAACATTTCTGAAAACAAAGAAGTACATTCAACTGAGTTGGAGAGCCACTGCACACAATAGATGCTAACATGAATTTTTGAGAAATCAGCAGAACTTTTCGATATTCTGTGCCAAAAGGAACACATTTTGAGCAGTACTTAAATTGAAAGATTGTGAGACACAGATAAATTAGCAACATGCTTAATTTATTAGACAATTTGGAAATTCTGGCTTAAAAATTTTTTCTTGGTATCTTCCAAAGTGGAGGCAACAATGTGTGGAATTAGGGAACTTTTCTTGATGCTGCCAGATTTTCAGGCAAACAGGGAGCCAAGTATTTGTTGATATGAAAATTTCAGGGGATACCTAACATTAGAGGAAAACTGATGTAGGCTGACACATTAGCTCATATCCTTTCCATTTCTGAATTTGGATATTTGTTTCATATAGCCCACTGATTGATCAATGAACTATTGCCTAATCTTCAAATATTATTAGGGTGGAACTATAAATGAGAGATGTGAAAAGGGAAAGGAACAAACATTATTCTTACAGTGAAATGCAATCTTATTATGATCTTCAAGCCCCCTGTGATTTAGCTGCTGCTTCCGCATCAACTGCATTAGGCCATCGTAATCATTAAATATTCAAAATTCTTCTTCTTCTTCTTCTTCTTCTTCTTCTTCTTCTTCTTCTTCTTCTTCTTCTTCTTCTTCTTCTTCTTCTTCTTCTTCTTCTTCTTCTTCTTCTTCTTTCTTCTTCTTCCTCCTCCTCCTCCTTCTTCTTCTTCTTCTTCTTTTTTTGATTTTGGGTCACACCCGGCAGCACTCAGGAGTTAATCCTGGCTTTACACTCAGAAATCACTCCTGGCAGGCTTGGGGGACCATATGGGATGCCCAGAATTTGAACCACCATCCTGCATGCAAGACAAGTGCCCTACCTCCATGCTATCTCTCATGCACATATAGCCATGTCTTTGCTTCATTTAACTGTTTTGGCAGCTTTGAGAAGGCTTTCTAGACTAACCTAGCCTACTTAATGTCTCATATCTCTAGTTTCACCACTATAACCATAATTTTATATTTATATAATTAAATCATTCCTTAGGCAGCACTTTTTTTTTGCCTACTCTGGTCTGGTATAACCATATAGTATTTGGTTACTATCATCAGAGATCCTTCAAATATAATGAAGGATATAAACATTAGTCATGATCATACAAAAAGCTTGTGGGACTAACCTGTTAGTATTTCAATTGAGATTTCCTTGTAGTTTGTTATCTGTCTGCCATTTGATATTTGATCTCTGAGGAAAGAATCTGTTTTCTGTCTGGTTCTGCAATGTAGTCCCACAGCATATACATTAAGGACTTAAAAGATGTCTTTGTATAAATGAATGCTGAGAAGTTATATTAACTATTTCTTTTAAACTTCAAAGTATCCATGAGAACTAGGTATTCTTATGCCTAAATTGTGTTTTAACAAACATTGAAGCTCAGGTAATAAACCCTTCCTAGGTCAGAGGCTGGTGAGTGAATGAGAAATGAAACCTAGTTGTTTTTCCCAGTGATCGCTTCTTTTTATTTTATGCAGGACATAAAAGAAACAGAATAATTTATTAATTATTTTATTGTTTTACTATGATATAGATCCCATGTTCATTGCTTAAAGTATTTTAATGTTCTCCACTTAAAACAGAAAAACAGACAAAGAGAAAAATATCACACTTCCACCCAAAACAATCCTTTATTTCATATTTTAAAAGTTTTGCAGAGCCAACAAAATATAACCTCCTGCCAAACATGCTCAAATACTTCTCAGTGTTTTATGATTGCAAAACTAGATTTCATTTGGATCTCTTTATATTTGGCACCAAAATGATAACGTGAATGATCAAGAACAAAGCTGTATGCTTGTGTGGCATTTGCTTTACTTGGCTAAAGGAAATCAGGTACAAAGGTACATAATCTCTTAACTCTTTCTGTGCTCTAAGAAGTTCTCTAAAATCTGTTTAGAATTCCTACAGTGATTCCTTTGTTAGCTATGACTTAAGTGCTAGTGGGGAGGTGTGTCTATGTACGCATGTGCTTGTGTATATTCAGGTGTGAATTTTGCTTTGTATTTACACTTTTATCTTTTCTCTCCTCACAATCCCCTTAGGATATCTCTTTGAGATCCTGTATAATACAGAACAACAACACTCCAGCTGTAGAGAAAAGGCAGGAGTATGAGGGAAGCCAGATAATGAATAAGAAGGCAGTTTCAGGTACAGATTCTCAGATGGCACTGAATTTTGAATGGACTCATCTGCTTTTTCTTTAGTTTGCACCTATCACAGTCAAGACTTATTTTTTAAATAATTTTTTAAATTGCATCATTGTGAGATACAGAGTTACGAAGCTGTTCCTGATTGTGTATCACACACTGCCCAACTTCACCAGTGCATATTTTCTACCACCAATGACCCCAATTTTCCTCCCTCCCCTGCTGCCTGCTGCCTATTTCTATGGCAGATATTTTTATTTTCTCTTTCCCTTTAAAAATTAATTTTAAGTTTCCAGTTCTCTGGGTAAGCCTTGCTCTTTCTTCATTTGTTTGGTGGCTATATAGACAGAGCATACAGAGATTTCTAAGCTTACATAGACTACTTTTTTTTAAATATAGGACTAGGTGCTCTAGGAATGTATCACCTATTTTGGATTCTTTAAATATTTTAAATGATTAATAAAAACAAAATATTTAATAGTTTAATAAGACATGCACATTAAAAAATAATTTGTAGGCAAGGAGTTAGCAAGGGACTCATGTTTTGTATGTGACTGATGATGACACTGTATGATCCTCCGAGCATTGATGGAAATATCTGGTAGTTTCTGGAATCACAGGCCTATGCAGGACTCTGTTTTAAGGTTTTTTACTTTTAAAACACTAGCCTGGTTTGTCAGTGTATCACTAGGAATGGCCCTTCCTAACAGGGCCTACCAGAAGCTGGAAATGGGCTACTCCCAGTGGAGCTGAGACCAACAGGCTACACTGTTATTACTGGGAGGACTGTGGCACTAGCAATCAAATTCAGGGCCTCACACATTCTTGGCATGTACTGGATCATTGCACCATATCTCCAGCTCAAGAACATGTACATTTTGAGGACAATAGCTTCATTTTTTAAATTCATTTACCTGTAAACCCTTATAATAAGAAGTAGTAGTTAACTAATGAAGCTTTTGGAATTCATAAAAGGTAACTTATTGAAAACTTTCCCCTTATATTTAATAAATCTCATATTTTTTCAAGGATTAAATTATTAGTATGTAAAGATTGCATGGCAAATCTGTGCCTAAAGACTTTCAACACTTTCTCCAACTGGGACAAATGTCTTCCTGTTCTGACACTTCATTCAGACTTAAGCAATCTGCATTTATTAGCATAATTTTTAACAATCTAATTCCATTTTATGACCTCTACTTCACAACCTCTACTCTATTAGTCTCCTCACAGGTCAGAGAATATCCTATAGGGTTATTTTTATAGGTATTATATAAGAGAAAAGTACTTTGAGTTATAGGGTGACCTCTGTTCTTTGTGAGGCATGGCAGGCTTGAGAATGCATTTGGTCAAGAGCCGACAGGGCTGGCTAATATCTAAAGTTATGTAAGAGGAGCGAGTCTCTCTCTTAAAGGAGAAATCACCAACCTCAGACATTGACACTTCAGAATGCCCGGGAAGGGCAGATGCTTGTTCACCTTCATCTTGCTCTAGTAAGTGTAATCACTCCTCAAACATGACACCTTTGAATACATCAGAGACACAAATGCCAAATTTTCTCTTTGGAGAATCCTGGAGTCTGCCTTCCTCAATTAACCACTTACAACACCTTCATTGTATACCACTGAGCAAGCTTTTGTGAGGCAGTGTTGCTCCTGGGTTTCCAGACATGTGTCATTTCCACCGCATATTTAGTAGCACATAACTGCCTGAAGTGGGGAGACGGGAATGTGGAGCATGTCTCACCGAGGAGTAGGGTTTTTATTTTTTAAAAAATATCACTCAACTGCTAATGGAAACGTCAACCTCCCAGCCCTATTCTTAAAAATAAATAAATACAAGGAGTTCCCCGTGCAGAGACACATTAGAGACACAAGATATTCATTTCCATGAAGTCACAGCAGGCCTGTCTGGAAAATTGCTTTCATCTGCTGCAAAGTAGGGTATGGGGAGTGGGGAGTGGGTGAAAAGGCAAGAAGGTTTAAAAACTTTCAAGTAGAGGTTGAAGTGGGAAAGTAAACCTGTAGTCAGGTGAATTTAGGGCAACTCAGATTCATGGCTCTTCTGGAACACATTTGCTGCAGAGGAACCACAGACAGAGGATATGCAGAGGAGAAACCTCTCTATCTAGGCTAGTAGAACCATTCCTCAGTGTTTCAGCTGGACCCCAAGGCCATTTGATAGGAGGGTTCTGCATGTCTGAGCTGAGTTCTACCACAATCCATTCAACACAAACTGTCACCATGAACTGAAGTCCTGTATCCCTGACATTATTCCAGCTATGATGATGGGATGGCCACTGGGACAGCTGAGACGTGTGTGACCATCTTTCTAAGAAAGAACCTTCATTGTCTGGTGGGAAGTATGTCTGTAAGGAGGTTCTTCTGCTAGAACCTTAAGTGACATTTTAGTCTCATATTCACTTTGTGGGGAGCAAATGGAACCCTGGAGAGATAGATTCCTGCAGCTAAGTTACTGAGAAGCTTGCAGTGGAGTTTAGAAGCTTTTCCTTGGGTACTTGTGTGTTGTTCTTCCTTCCCAGCTCAAACAGGAAGAGATGATTTAAGAAAAAAAGTTAGGAATCTGCTCAGCTAGAGAGGATGTGAATTTTGGTTCATGAACTTCCGCTGACTAGGTCTTATCTCCAGTTCTATCCTTTTGAGCGCTTTCTCAAGATGCAATCAGAGCTGCGTGCCTCTCCTTATACATGGGAAGATAATATGTTCCTCCCAGAACAACATCTCTGTTTCCCCTCTGACCGGAGGTCATCTGGCTGCAGCTCATTCCAGCAGCTTTGCCATCTCTTTTTCATGTGGCCCCTTCCATACAGTTCAGTCCCTGTGGAATTGTCTGGAATTCTTTGCTGCACTGCGTCACTTCCTTCCTTTTCCTGTATGCTCCGGGAACACTTTCTCCCCAACCCCCATCCTGCCTGCTCTTTCTACCAGTGAACTTTGCCTTTTTTCCTTTACTCTATGTCCCCCTTGAGGCCATGCCACTGTATTTTAATTTATTCTACATTTTTTTTTTGGTTTGTTTTTGTTTTTGGGCCATACCCAGTGATGCTCATGGGTTATTCCTGGCTATGCATTCAGAAATTGCTCTTGGCTCATTCTCTTAAAAAATTGGTAGTGGTGTTGGAATTATTTGCAATGAGGAGTCATTACTAACAGTATTATAAACCACAAATCTCAATAAAAATAAAAGGCTGGAGAGAGAGAGTACAGAAGGTAGGACACTTGTTTTGATGCGTCTCACCTGGGTTCTATCCTTAGCATCCATATGTTCCTGTGAGCCTGCCAGGAATAAATCCTGAATGCAGAACAACCCCTGAGCACTACTGGGTGTGCTACAAAACAAAAATAAATTAAAAAAATAAAAATTATTAAAAAATGAAAAATCTCTCACTCTTTTCTAACTTTGGGTTTTATCTTGACACTTGGTTCCTTATCCTATCTGATGGATCTTTCCTTCCCACCACCTGGGATTTTTATCTCCTACCACTTTTCCAGAACGTAAGAAAGTTTTCTGTTATTATTTCCCTGACCACTTTCCCTATTCCCCTTTCCCTATTCCCTACCTTCTGGTATTCCTACAATTTGTAGATTATTTATTTTGTCTTTGTTCATTAAATACCTAACTTTTTCATCAAATACTTTCTTTACTTTTATTTTCTTATTGGCCTTTTTGTAATTTTCTAATTTGTAGTTTTTCTTCAAGTTCTTCTATGTGATTCTCCAACTGTGTAATTCTGCTACTATGGCTTGCTAAAACATTTTTTATTTCCTTTAATTATACTTGTATGAATTCTTTCATCTTCTGTAAAAATTCTACTTTGAGTATTTGTTCATCTATGGATTTCTTGAACTCATTGGCTAGTGATTCCTTCATTTCTTTTGCAATGGCTTGCATTGCCACTTTTATGTCCTCATCTATTGGGCCTGCGCATTTTGGTGGACTTGGAAATTTGCTAGGATTTCTTTTCATACTCTCAGTTGTTAGTGTCTTCCTTAGTTTTTCCAAATTTCTTTGAATTTGGTGGTTTGGTTTGGAGTGAACTGCCTTCGGATTTCAGCCTTCCTTTGTCACCTGTGGCATGGGGCTGGGTCCCTTCTTCAGAGTGGACTCTAAGTAGGTATGATGGTTGCGGTAGCTGATCTCCTCCCTCACTTTACCTGCCAGAAGGTGTTGGTTCCCTCCGCTTAGCCCAACCACATCAAGATTTCCCCTTTCCCTTCACCTGTCAGAAGGTGTGGCTGAGGTCCAGGCCTATGTCAATTTCCCCTTCCCCCTCTACCTGTCAGACCGTGTGGTTCCCCTCTAATCACACCTGTCTCCGCCTCGTAATGGCATAGGACTACCCGAGCTCTGCTGGGTAGGCCTGGTCAATTTCATCCTTCAGCTCCACCTGTCAGACAGCATGGTTTCCCTCTGATTGTCCCTGTCCATCTCCTACTACTTTTGACCTTACTTATTAGATGGTCAAGCTTAAATGAAGGGTGACCTGTAATGTTTATGACTCAGGATATGGACTGATTCTTAGCATAGGGGTTGACCTGCTTAAGTACTTGGCACTGTGACAATTGGTTATTATCATGCACTGTCCATAAAGATCCTGTAATACATACAGTAGCATCTTGTCCTTGGTAACTACCTACATACTACTTTACTTATCTAAGCACTCACTAGGGGTATAGAAATATCTACCAAAATTTTCTCATAAGTAGTTTCTTTGCACAGTTTTGTTCCTTTATTGCAGAAAGCAAAATAAAGCAATTAAGATAAATGAGAGACATTGGTGGAGGAAAAGAAGCATTGGTGAGAGGTGGTGTACACTGTATGACTGAAACTAATCTATGAGCATTTCTGTAACCATGGTGTTTAAGTAAAGCAACTATAAAGAAAGAAAAAACAAAAATGGTACTAGTTTGTGTCTTTTATACCACTTAGCACACTGAATCATTACCATGCCCTGTAAATTCCTAAAATTGGGTTTCTGTTTATTTTTATTCATGTAAAAGTGAAACATACATGATTTATTAAATTTTGTGTAATCTCTATCTGAAATGGGTTGAAAGCTTGGCCCACTTTTCAGCATCGATATAAACAAGGCAAAGCAGAGATAGTTTCAAGAGACTCTCTGAGTTAAATTGCAAATATAGATGATGTAGTATTAAAATCAGGGCCATTGGGAAGGTTTTCAGTTTGGAGAGCAATTTTAGGGACATATGCAGACAGTCTCTGGCAGCCTCAGAAATGATGCAAAACTGTGTAGACTTTGAATAGTGTTTACAGTTCTAGAGTAGATTTCTGTGAGTAAAGCTGATAAATCTAGTCAAGGACCAATATTTGACACTGTCTTCAAGTGGTCAATGTGTTCCAAATAGCTGAACTTATTCCAGTTATATATTACTCAAGAAAAAGGAAGAAAATTCAAGGGTTTTATTGGAAGAAATGATAGGGAATTTTTAAAAATCTGATAAAAGTTTTGATCCCCACTTTAGAACTGAAAGACGAATGGTCCCAGTGCTAAAAATGGGCCCTTAAATCTTCTATTTCAGGTGGTCGTTCTATTTCTCATTACTTCAAGTTCATGTGGTCCCTCTAGTTTTTCAGAGAGCTGGCACCTTTTCCCTCAGGATAAGAGCACCTCTGGCTAACCAGACTGCTGTCTTTTGCTCTTCTTGTGATAGCAAAACCAAGTCACCTTCTTAGTCATTGCAGGGATGTTGTAAAGGACCTGAGACCAAAACAATGGGGTGTTACTCAACAGAAAATGCAAGGCTGTTTCTCTGTATTAAAATTTTTTTTGTTTATTTTTTTTGGGTCACACCCGTTTGACTCTCAGGGGTTATTTCTGGCTATGTGCTCAGAAATTGCCTCTGAATTGGGGGGATCATATAGGATGCTGGGGGGGGGGGACAACCGAAACTCCGTCTGTCCTAGGCTAGTGCTTGCAAGGTAAATGCCTTACCTCTAGCACCACCTCTCCAGCCCTAAAATAATTCTTTTCTTTAAAAAAAAAATCAATGTTTTGACAGAGGAAGTTTCCAATAAAGAATTCAGTAAGTCTTCATTTAATGTCCTACACAGGTTCTCAGAATGTGTGATTTGAAACCAAAATATAGAATAACAAAAGTAAGTCTTTCAGGAATGTTCATTCTTTCAATGTCAGCATAGATGGTGTGTTTCTCACCAAAGTGAAAAAGAAGCAATATTGAATGTGTTCTTTAAGAACTTGCTGTACCGATGTGTGCATTAATTTTACACATCAGTCCAAGGTAGTGAAGCTGATACAGACAAGCCAATATGCATACATGCACACAAATTCCTTTTTCAGGCCAAATCCATACAAACACACATGTGCACTTATATGCTGACCTTTTATGATGAGCCTGGTGCAAACATATATATACAGTTTAGCCTTTAAATTTGATGCTTATGCAAATACAAATACATGCACACAAGATTTACACTGAAACACGCACACACACAAGCATACGAATTATGTTTTAGATTATTCAGACCTAAACTCACAGAGTCCTCCCCTCTTTTAGACTGAGCAGTCCTTCCAGAAGGGCAGGAGATAAATAGTGTTAAAGTTTATAGTTTCTAGAACAAATGAAAGCTTTTCTCTCTGAATAGAGATGAATGATACTGTTATCAGCAATGCTCTTCCTGTTCAACTTTTCTCTGAAGAAGCTGAGAGTCTGGGAGAATATGGGGTATTTGAATATGAATTTGAACATAAATGTTTAACTTTATTCATGTTCAATTATACACCCTGAAGTTTCGATGCTCAGAGAAGTGGATTCTGACTCTCCCCTCTCTTGCAGAAAGCTCGAGAGAGTAGATTTCTTTGAGCTTTTAATAGGCTCAAATTTCCCTATTTAATCTATTGAACTACCTATTTTTAAAATCTGGCATATTCAATATATGTAAAAGGCAAAAAAGTTCTTATAAAACTCATCAAATAATTTCTGCTGTTCCTGCTGTTTTTAAAACATATGGACAATATTTGGCCTTATTTCATTCCCTTGGTTTCATGTAGAACTTCAAATAATAAAAATGCTTCCCTGAGAAAGGCTATGAATTTAATAGTATGTAGCACAGACAGTTGGCATCAAGACCTCATTAATTACTGGATAAGTAAATGGAATGTCCATGTGGCAGGCTGGAACAGCAGGAGGAAACATGGAAACACTGGTGAAGGAAAGTTGAAACTGGAGGTAAGATTGGTGGTAGAACATTATGTGCCTAAAACTAAGCAGTAGATGACCTTGTCAATCATAGTTCTTTAATTAAATAAAACATTTCAGAATAAATAAAACATATGTACTAGGGAGCATGTTCATTACAAAAGTCATATTAAGCCAGAACACTATGATCATTTGTTTATTTATTTATTTATTTATTTATTTATTTATTTATTTATTTATATCTGTAGGACCCTCCCAAGCAGTTGCCAGGGCGCTGTAGGCCACTTCTGGTGATATTGCACAAAGCAGGCTGGATAATTTAATGCTAAGATTTGAGGATGAGGTGCTCTTGGGCCCTATAGTGCCAAGACACCAACACCATCCTAGTGGTTCTTATAGCTGAATGATTCATTCTAACAAGTTAAATTCTCTTGAAAATATGTACACTAAAATATATACTATAAAATATATACACTAAAATATATACTAATAAGATATGGAGATAATGAATGATTGAAGAGATTTGGAGATCATACATTTGATATACAATTTGACATTGTTACTGGAAAATATTTACACCTTATCATTTGTTACTTTAATTTTTAACATGTCTCTCGGTTTGATAGTGAGAAATAACAAGCTAAGTGTCTAGAAAATAACAGGGCTAAAGGGAATTGACCTCTAAAGGAATTCATTTAAAAAGTTCCAGAGAAGTCTGAATTAAGTGCTCAAAATCATTCTTTAAAAGAATTACTTAAGGAGGAGTAAACATTTAGATAGAAAAAGTTGTACTTAATACAACTTATTGTTTCCATGGTGTTTCCTGTTTACAACCATTTGGTCTACACAGCAGTACTGTTCTTGGACTGGTGGTGAGTTCACAAGTATTCCAAGAAAAAGTCAAAGCAAATTCTTCTGGGTTAATGTGGGAAGGACAACATGCTTCAGAGGTGCCAACATAGTACAGAAATCCCTCCTTCAAGTGTTCACACTAGTTACTGATAGAGTTGATGCTTAGTTACTGACATTTAAATTACTACATTTATAAGGCAAATACAGTTCAAGAACTTTGTCATATTTTGACCCAATGATAAAGTATTTCATCTTCAGTACAAAGAATCATGCCTTTGAGAAAACTAGGACATTTGGTAGAGGCATACAAAATGTTGCACTTTAAAGAAATAGTTTTATTAACTCAATTTTTTATTCTGTTTAGTACAAGAGTTTTGTTAATTTAGAAAGAGATTTGTGTATTAAGCTAGTAAAACAGCATATGAAAAATTTATCAGGCCCACATAAATCTAACTTATTATTCCTAATAAGCAAAAACTATGGTTTGCTACGAACGCATTGATCCACATCAGAGACAGAGAAGAAGCTATTGAAAACAGCAGAGATGGCTGCAACTAAAACGAAGTGACATTTATTTAGATGGATGTAAAGAGGGGTGTCTGCATTATTCATCTTTTTCATAAACCCTGTCTTCTAAGATAATGACCACATTCATTTCTATCCTTTGGACTACAATGGGGTACTATGGATTTTCTCTGATTATAAAAAGGCTCCTTTATCTCTCACTTTTACTTTGGTTGAATATTCCAGTTTTTCAAGGAACTTAAATCTGTAATTTATTCCTTATCTAAAACTAGTTTATGCAGAACAAGGCTATCCTTTGGAGGCTGTTATCCTACTTACTTAAACCAATAATCTTGGTCCCTTCCTAAATTACATGATCTCCAACCCTTTCTCAAACGTTTCTCTCTTTAAAGTATGCTGCTACAGCTCATCCAATCTGGTGACAATCAAAAAACAATACAGCAAAATCAGCTCTCAAGTGCCTAACCTCAGGTAGGTGTGCCTCCTCCCACAAGGATAGGGGCTAATTCCTGCCTGTTTTTGGGCTACAGGGGACTCTTCTAAAAGCAACACCTAAGACTTCCTGATCCCTGGTGATAATCAAAGAACACAGCAAAATCAGCTCTCAAGTGCCTGTGGAGAGTCCTCAAAAACCTGGAAATTGAGATTCCATTTGACCCAACGATACCACTCTTCCCTATACACAGCAAGGTAGCCACCAGTAGCTAAAAGCAATACAACAGGGAAACTGACAAAACTCTGTGTGTGTGTGTGTGTGTGTGTGTCTGTGTGTGTGTGTGTGTGTGTGTCTGTGTGTGTGAGTGTTGGTGGGGATGTTGAAAAAAAGGAAACTTGGAAGAGAGGTGCTGATGGTGCTAAAATTATGTAAACCATCATTAATAGTATTGTAAATACCTACCTCCATCAATAAAAAATAGTAAGATAAAAAAGGCTAGTTAAGTTATTTAGATAAAATTAAAAATTTTAATGCTATCTTATAGTAAATATTAATCAAGAAACCACAAAATATATGCATGTCTTCATATATTAGTATAGCCAGCTATATAAAATGTTAATAATAAGTCTGTGTAGCTATATTTTATAAAAATAAAATTAAAAAATTATTTGACATAATCCCAGGTTTACATACAGCCCAGTTTTAGATTGTTTTATCCAAATTTTATCAAATATAATCAACAGCTATAGAATATTATAAAATAAAAAAGCACTAATGAAGAACAAAGTATATGTTATTATAACATGAATCTTCTTAAGAGATATGAATGGTGCAGGAAGAGATAACATGGAGGTAAGGTGTTTGCCTTGCATGCAGAAAGACGGTGGTTCGAATCCCGGCATCCCATATGGTCCCCAGAGCCTGCCGGGAACGATTTCTGAGTGTAACCCCTGTGCACCACTGGGTGTGACCCAAAAACCAAAAACCAAAAAAAAAAAAAAAAAGATATGAATGCAACTCTAAAACTAATAACTTTTTTGAACTTGGAAATTCAATATTAATAAACAAATTCTTTAATTAAATCACTATGAGATACACAATTACAAAGTTGCTAATGATTTAGTTTCAGTCATACAATATCCAACACTCATCCCTTCACCAGTGAACTTTTCCCACCTAGGCAGTTAAGGCAGAAAGGCAAAACTATCACAGTGATAATTGGAAATGATCACTCCAGACAAGAACTTGAGAATTTTTTTTTTGAATATTTATTTTTTTTTATTTAAACACCTTGATTACATACATGATTGTTTTTGGGTTTCAGTCATGTAAAGAACACCACCCATCACCAGTGCAACATTCCCATCACCAATGTCCAAGTCTCCCTCCTACCCACCCAACCCCCGCCTGTACTCTAAACAGGCTCTCCATTTCCCTCATACATTCTCATTATAAGGAAAATTCAAAATGTAGTTATTTCTCTAACTAAACTCATCACTCTTTGTGGTGAGCTTCCTATGGTGAGCTGGAACATCCAGCTCTTTTCACTTTTGTGTCTGTAAATTATTATTGCAAGAATGTCTTTCATTTCTCTTAAAACCCATAGATGAGTGAGACCATTCTGCGTTTTTCTCTCTCTCTCTCTGACTTATTTCACTCAGCATAATAGATTCCATATACATCCATGTATAGGAAAATTTCATGACTTCATCTCTCCTGACAGCTGCATAATATTCCATTGTGTATATGTACCACAGTTTCTTTAGCCATTCATCTGTTGAAGGGCATCTTGGTTGTTTCCAGAGTCTTGCTATGGTAAATAGTGCTGCAATGAATATAGGTGTAAGGAAGGGGTTTTTGTACTGTATTTTTGTGTTCCTAGGGTATATTCCTAGGAGTGGTATAGCTGGATCATATGGGAGCTCGATTTCCAGTTTTTGAAGGAATCTCCATATCGCTTTCCATAAAGGTTGAACTAGACGGCATTCCCACCAGCAGTGGATAAGAGTTCCTTTCTCTCCACATCCCCGCCAACACTGTTTGTTCTCATTCTTTGTGATGTGTGCCATTCTCTGGGGTGTGAGGTGGTATCTCATCGTTGTTTTGATTTGCATCTCCCTGATGATTAGTGATGTGGAGCATTTTTTCATGTGTCTTTTGGCCATTTGTATTTCTTCTTTGTCAAAGTGTCTGTTCATTTCTTCTCCCCATTTTTTGATGGGATTAGATGTTTTTTTCTTGTAAAGTTCTGTCAGTGCCTTGTATATTTTGGAGATTAGCCCCTTATCTGATGGGTATTGGGTGAATAGTTTCTCCCACTCAGTGGGTGGCTCTTGTATCCTGGGCACTATTTCCTTTGAGGTGCAGAAACTTCTCAGCTTAATATATTCCCATCTGTTAATCTCTGCTTTCACTTGCTTGGAGAGTGCAGTTTCCTCCTTGAAGATGCCTGTAATGTCCTGGAGTGTCTTGCCTATGTGCTGTTCTATATATCTTATGGTTTTGGGGCTGATATCGAGGTCTTTAATCCATTTGGATTTTACCTTCGTGCATGATGATAGCTGGGGGTCTACGGTCAATTTTTTGCAAGTGGCTATCCAATTGTGCCAACACCACTTGTTGAAGAGGCTTTCCCTGTTCCATTTAGGGTTTCCTGCTCCTTTATCGAAAATTAGGTGGTTGTATGTCTGGGGAACATTTTCTGAGTATTCAAGTCTATTCCACTGGTCTGAGGGCCTGTCCTTATTCCAATACCATGCTGTTTTGATAACTATTGCTTTGTAGTACAGTTTAAAGTTGGGGAAAGTAATTCCTCCCATATTCTTTTTCCCAATGATTGCTTTAGCTATTCGAGGGTGTTTATTGTTCCAAATGAATTTCAAAAGTGCCTGATCCACTTCTTTGAAGAATGTCATGGGTATCTTTAGAGGGATAGCATTAAATCTGTATAATGCCTTGGGGAGTATTGCCATTTTGATGATGTTAATCCTGCCAATCCACGAGCAGGGTATGCGTTTCCAATTCCGCGTGTCCTCTCTTATTTCTTGGAGCAGAGTTTTATAGTTTTCTTTGTATAGGTCCTTCACATTTTTAGTCAAGTTGATTCCAAGATATTTGAGTTTGTGTGGCACTATTGTGAATGGGATTGTTTTCTTAATGTCCATTTCTTCCTTATTGCTATTGGTGTATAGAAAGGCCATTGATTTTTGTGTGTTAATTTTGTAGCCTGCCACCTTGCTATATGAGTCTATTGTTTCTAGAAGCTTTTTGGTGGAGTCTTTAGGGTTTTCTAAGTAGAGTATCATGTCATCTGCAAACAGTGAGAGCTTGACTTCTTCCTTTCCTATCTGAATTCCCTTGATATCTTTTTCTTGCCTAATCGCTATAGCAAGTACTTCCAGTGCTATGTTGAATAGGAGTGGTGAGAGAGGACAGCCTTGTCTTGTACCAGAATTTAGAGGGAAGGCTTTTAGTTTTTCTCCGTTGAGGATAATATTTGCCATTGGCTTGTGGTAGATGGCTTCAACTAGATTGAGAAAGGTTCCTTCCATTCCCATCTTGCTGAGAGTTTTGATTAAGAATGGGTGTTGGACCTTATCAAATGCTTTCTCTGCATCTATTGATATGATCATGTGGTTTTTATTTTTCTTGTTATTGATGTTGTGTATGATGTTGATGGATTTACGGATGTTAAACCAGCCTTGCATTCCTGGGATGAAACCTACTTGATCGTAGTGGATGATCTTCTTAATGAGGCATTGAATCCTATTTGCCAGGATTTTGTTGAAGATCTTTGCATCGGCATTCATCAGCAATATTGGTCTGTAATTTTCTTTTTTTGTAGCATCTCTGTCTGGTTTAGGTATCAAGGTGATGTTGGCTTCATAAAAGCTATTTGGAAGTGTTTCCGTTTGTTCAATTTCATGAAAGAGTCTTGCCAGGATTGGTAGTAGTTCCTCTTGGAAAGTTTGAAAGAATTCATTAGTGAATCCATCTGGGCCTGGGCTTTTGTTTTTCGGCAGACCTTTGATTACCGTTTTGATTTCATCAATGGTGATGGGGGTGTTTAGATATGCTACATCCTCTTCCTTCAACCGTGGAAGATTATAAGAGTCCAAGAATTTATCCATTTCTTCCAGGTTCTCATTTTTAGTGGCGTAGAGTTTCTCAAAGTAGTTTCTGATTACCCTTTGAATCTCTGTCATATCAGTAGTGATCTCTCCTTTTTCATTCCTAATAGGAGTTATCAAGTTTCTCTCTCTCTCTTTCTTTGTTAGGTTTGCCAGTGGTCTATCAATCTTGTTTATTTTTTCAAAGAACCAACTTCTGCTTTCGTTGATCTTTCGGATTGTTTTTTGGGTTTCCACTTCATTGATTTCTGCTCTCAGCTTTGTTATTTCCTTCTGTCTTCCTATTTTTGGGTCCTTTTGTTGAGCACTTTCTAGTTCTATTAGCTGTGTCATTAAGCTTCTCAGGTAAGCTCCTTCTTCCTTCCTGATGTGTGCTTGCAAAGCTATAAATTTTCCTCTCAGTACTGCTTTTGCTGTGTCCCATAAGTTCTGATAGTTTGTGTCTTTATTGTCATTTGTTTCCAGGAACCTTTTGATTTCCTCCTTGATTTCATCTCGGACCCACTGGTTATTGAGTATGAGGCTGTTTAACTTCCAGGTGTTAATGTTTTTCTTCTGAGTCCCTTTGGAATTCACAAATAATTTCAGAGCCTTGTGGTCAGCAAAGGTAGTCTGCAAAATTTCTATCCTCTTGATATTATGGAGATATGTTTTATGTGCCAGCATGTAGTCTATCCTGGAGAATGTCCCATGTACGTTGGAGAAGAATGTGTATCCAGGTTTCTGGGGGTGGAGTGTCCTATATATATCCACTAGGCCTCTTTCTTCCATTTCTCTCCTCAGGTCTAGTATATTCTTGTTGGGTTTCAGTCTGGTTGACCTATCCAGTGTTGACAAAGCCGTGTTAAGGTCCCCCACAATTATTGTGTTGTTATTGATATTATTTTTCAGATTTGTCAACAGTTGTATTAAATATTTTGCTGGCCCCTCATTTGGTGCATATATGTTTAGGAGAGTGAATTCTTCCTGCTCTATATACCCCTTGATTAATATAAAATGTCCATCTTTGTCCCTTACAACCTTCCTGAGTACAAAGTTTGCATTATCTGATATTAGTATGGCCACTCCAGCTTTTTTATGGGTGTTGTTTGCTTGGATGATTTTTCTCCAGCCTTTTATTTTGAGTCTATGTTTGTTCTGACTATTCAGGTGTGTTTCTTGTAGGCAGCAGAAGGTTGGATTGAGTTTTTTGATCCATTTAGCCACTCTATGTCTCTTGACTGGTGCATTTAGACCATTGACGTTGAGAGAAAGAATTGTCCTGGGATTTAATGCCATCTTTATATCGAAATTTGGTGTCTTTTGGTTAGTCTTGTCTTAAATTAGGTCTTTCAGTTTTTCTCTTAAGACTGGTTTTGTGTCTGTAAAGTTTCTGAGCTGCTTTTTGTCAGTGAAACCATGTATTCTTCTGTCAAACCGGAAAGTGAGTTTTGCTGGGTATAGTATTCTGGGTGAAGCATTCATTTCATTCAGTCTTGTCACAATATCCCACCACTGCTTTCTGGCATTGAGTGTTTCTGGTGACAGGTCTGCTGTAAATCTCAAGGATGCTTGCTTCAATGTAATTTCCCCTTTTGATCTTGCTGTTTTTAGAATTCTGTCTCTATCTGTGGGATTTGTCATTGTGACTAGGATGTGTCTTGGGGTGGTTTTTCTGGGGTCTCTTTTGGTTGGTACTCTTCGAGCATGCAGGATTTGATCACCTATATTCTTTAGCTCTGGAAGTTTCTCTTTAATGATGTTCTTGACCATTGATTCTTCCTGGGAATTTTCTTCCTGGGTCTCTGGGACGCCAATGATTCTTAAGTTGTTTCTGTTGATCTTATCATAGACTTCTATTTTCATCTGTTCCCATTCTTTGACTAATTTTTCCGTTGTCTGCTCATTTGCTTTAAGTTTTTTGTCCAATCTCTCCTGCTGTATGGAATTGTTATGTATCTCATCTTCCACAGCACCAAGTCTATTCTCAGCTTCTGATACCCTGTCCCAGAGCTTATCCATTTTGTCATTCACTTCGTTTACTGACTTTTTCAGTCCTGTTAGTTGACATGTTATTTCAGTTTGGAGTTTTGTCATTTCTGCCTTCATATTTTCTTGGTTCTTATTAGTGTTCTGTTCAACTCGATCCATGGTTTCTTGGAGTCTGTTGAGCACCTTCCATATTGCTAGTCTAAAGTCCTTATCTGAGAGGTTGATTAGTTGTTCAGTCATTATCTGGTCCTCAGAATTGTCATCTTCATTCTCTATGTCTGATGCTGGCCTGCGTTGTTTCCCCATTGTCACACTTGTATTGTGGGTTTTTCTACGTGTTGTGGTGGTATTCATTGTCTATATGATGTAGGCAGCACACTCCTCTGGCTCCTCCCTTTCTGGATGGGCTGACTTGCCTCTAAGGGAGGGGAGTCCTCCGTGGATGAAGCCTCACACTGGGTCAAATCTTAGGCCCGAGCATGCAACAGAGAAGACAGTCCAGAGAGAAATGCTTGCTTCTCTGATATAGCACAGTTCTTATTGTGATTTTTTCTTATTGTTGCAATGGTGTTCTTTTCTTAGAAGGAGCGCACGGCCGCGTAGCGAAGCGGAGCGGCCGTGCTCTGATGGAGCCTCTTTTGCCCCACTCCCAAGAGTTTCACACAAGAGGACAGTAGACAGATATTTACAGTTCACACTCACAGTTGGGCCCCTCTGCGCAGGCTTAGATTCGTGTCTTTTCCCCGCCTGATGTCCCAAGCAGGGAATCCTGCTTCTGCCGAACTTGAGAATTTTTAATGTTTCAAATTTTGCCTCTTGAATTGGATCTCAACAGTCTAGAAAGACAATGTTGATGGTTATATTTTGCTTCAGTGTCCCTCTGTGGTTACTCCAAATTCAAGATTCCACTTAACCTTTTACTTAGGAGATCAAAGACAGCCTGATTAAGTCTTTAAATCTACAACCTAAACTGAAAATTTCTGCAACTACTTTTTCTTGCCATATCAGAATTTAAAAAAATTATAAATATTTAAACTTGGTTATCATTATGTTCAAAAAATATAAGGCACATGAGACTCTGGAATAATATATTAAGGCATCAGGTTATAAAAATGAGATAAAATTAATACAAAATTATATGCACACAAACACATATTGCTCGATATTATGTCATCTAATGTATCAGAAAATGTTCATATCTAGGAACTTTAGATTTTCTAATTTTCTCCTATAATCTTCACTTTCAAGAAATCTAGAATGGTTTAAAGCACACTTTACTGTTCAAGGAAAAGTATTAGAATGAAGAAAAGTCTCTCCAAGTAGTTTTAGTTGTAGGTGAAAAGAATGGTTTGATTATAAGAAACTGATCAAATAGATTCTTAAGTTTAATGTCCTTTCAATGGCCCTGTTTTATTAGAGGCATGGGAGAACATTGCATATTACCTAGTAAATACCATTCAATAGTGTAGGTCATCATTTACCTGGCTTTCTTAAGAAGGGAGGAAAACAGTGGAGTAGTACAAATGAAAAGGTAAAGCTGGGGGATTTGTTCATGTGTTCCTCTTTCTTCTATGTCTCAAATAAGCTCTTTGGAAAGCTTTTTCATTCTGTATTGAAACACAGCATTTCTTTCCCTTCTCCTGGTCTATGACCAGGCAACTTCTGAGTATTGGAAAGAAAATACAATTAGAATCGAAAGTGTGATTTTCTATGTTAGAAATATAATAGGATTGTTAAGTGGAGAGGCAGATAGGTATGTGGGAGAATGGGCAAAGCACTTTGACAGATTCATAACTCAGACAGAGAGACCTAGAGCTGAGAGTTGTTTTCACCATTTTCTTGAGGATCCTGTCTCATGATATGATTTGAAACTTTGACCAAGTATCTGTCTGGTTTCATCTACAGAGATCCTTATGACAGAAGCAAAACTGCTCCTTTTAGACTATATTTAATCCTAGTTCTTGGCAAGGGAGTCAAGTCAGTGATACTCACTGGGTCAAGATGCTTCACCTGTCAAACACACATTAGTACAGCTGATCTTATGGTTTCTTGGTATTGAATATGTATGTCATCAGACTGTAAATATGTGGTGGAAAACATTGATAGATTGACAAAAAGTAGTAGCTAATGAGTCTTCTCACTCTTTAGTTACTAAATGAGTTACTAGTTTTAGGTTTTGGTAAAATTCAATCCTTTGGTTGGTAATTGAAGGACAAACAGGTAAAGCAAAGATTTCTGAAAATGGGCTAAAGGAATCCACTAAGTTGCATCTTGCTTCTGTTTCGACTTTTCAGTGCCTACCACCAAAACTGTCACACCTAAGAATCCCAGTATTTGTTCAATGAATCAATAAAAAGAAATAATGCCAGTTTGTCCACTTAGGAAATCATCATACTTACACATATCAAAGCTAGCCCTTGAAATTAATTCTACAATAAATAATTATAAGAGATATTAAAAATATAAACTACTCTGTTATAAGAGTAACTGAGGTAAGAGGAAAACTGATTGAATTAAAAATTTTTACAAGGCCATAAAAATTCCTTCAGAGGTCTAGAGATAGTATAGTGGTTAGGGTGCATGTCTAGCATGTGCCTGGCCTGGGATCAATTCATGGGACCACATGGCTACCTGCCCTTTGACAATCCAGTACTGGAAAGCATTATCACCCCAGGTTAGTTGGGGAAACCCTCAGCACCATAGCTCTGAGCAGTATTGACCATAGGCGAGGGTCCCTAGGGAGCGCCTTCCCCAAATCTCCTTAACTGTAGCACAAGTGGGTAGGGCATTTGCCTTGCACGTTCTGAGCTAGGACAGACCGTGGTTCAATTTCCCGGTGTCCAATATAGTCCCTCAAGACAGGAGCTATTTCTTAGCGCATAGCTGAAAGTAACCCCTGAGTGTCACCGGATGTGAGCCATAAAGTAAAAAAAAAAATAAATAAAGAACCAAAATTCTTCAACAGTATGACACTTAAATTAAATAGAGGGCCAAAGAGATAGTACAGTGAGTGGTTCTCTTGCTTTGCATAAGACTGACATGGGTTTGATCCCCAGCACTGCATAAAGTCTCCCCAAGCCCTGCCAGATGTAACCTCTGAGTATGAGCCAGGAGTAAGCTCTATGCACAGCCATGTGTGGCTCTTCCAAAAAAATAAAAATAAATATAATCTTGGGACCAATAAAAAAGCCCTAGTCTAGGGTTTGAACTACGACCTGCACAACAACCATGATCCCCAGTTCCAAAGGTCCGGCAGAGACAATTGTAACGGAAAGGGGATTCTGGAAGCACAAAGAAAGACGCTATTCTAGATGCCATCCTAGGTTCAGTGCAAAGACCAAGACCACCAACCACAGAAGATGGATTAAAATGACACTGAGGGAACAGAACTTCTAGAACCACAAAGACTGACTTCATCATAAGTCCCACCCCTGGAACTGTGCAGATACTGAGATCGATAGATACAGCGATCTGATTGTATCACCTAGAATGAAACAGAAGTCTTCCAAACAACACAAAAGCACCACCGGGAGAGTAAATGATCCTGAACAGAGTCTATAGTTGATCCCATGACAATATACTCCAATGGCGGAGAAACCCCATATCTCTTAGGCCGAGTGAATTCCTTTTCGAATGACCCCAATATTTACTGTGCCAGGGAAGGAGGGAAAAAAAAGCAAAAAAGCACAAAAAATTGTTTATTTTTTATATATTATTTTTTATCTTCATTTATTATTATTATTTTTATTTACCTATTTATTTTTGGTCGATTTCTTTGTTTTGGTGTGGTTATTGAAGCTGTTGCCCCATTTATACTTATTTTTTTTCTCTTCTTTTCTTTTCTTTCTTTATGTGCTCTGCCATGTTTCTTATCTCAAGACCATGGCGGGTTTTTTTTTGGTTTTTGTTTTTCTTTTTGTGGTGCTTATCGTTATTGTTGGAGTCCTCACTAGATATTTGACACTTCTTTTTGTACTGGTGGAGTGTCTCACCTTTTTCTCCTTCGTCTCTCAAACCGATGATGAGAGCCTCTAGAAGAATTCTGCTTATTTTCGGCATATTAGACTTTTACCCCAGTTTATTACTTTTCTCTTCTTCAAACAAAACCACGTAACTTGAACTAGCTAGTCCTGCCCCCCAGTTAGAGGAGGAAATAAGGGAGGCACCAGGACCAAACAGGGGGAAGACTAATAAGTAGTAGACTAGGTACAGAGGGGATCACATATTCTGGCAGCCCTGGGGGTGAGGGAAGAGCATATGGGAGGTAGGACAAAAACGGAGGTGTAGGGAGGACAAATTGGTGATGGAACCCCACCCTGGTTTTATGTAAATATGTACCTAAAATATTATTGTCAACGATATGTAAGCCACTATGATCAAAATAAAAATTATATTTAAAAAAACAATCAAAAAGAAAACATAAAAAATATATAAATATAAATTAAAAAATCAAGCCTATATGAAAAAAATAACTATATTTAGTCACAAATTCTTACCGAAATAGGTAAATATTCTCTAGAGTAGTCTGCCTCATCTGTACTTTTACATATAACATACATTTTGTTAGTACTGCAAGTTCTTAAATGCCACCTGTGAATTTAACTTTTTTTAAGTTATTTAAAAAGTCACTTAAAATTCTCTAAGTTTAGAACTTTGGAAACCTAGCTCTTAAGTCAATGCTCCCCAACAGTAAATGCTGAATTTCTTTTGAGATTAAAGTGCCTCATTTTGTGGTTTATTTTGTGTGTGGTGCGTTATCTAATTTGACCAGAAGATGGCAGCATTTTGAAAGGAAAAATTAAACAACAGGAAACAAAAAGCTCCTTCAATTTCAGTGCTTTTTAATTCTTCAAAGTTTCAAGTATGAGACATTTTAATTAGTGCTCATATTTTTGGTGTCCTTTTTAAGTTGCTATATATTCTCATAAGAGAAATAGCTGTCCTGCTAAAGCCCTTACTCTCCTATTTTTTTTTTTATCAGGAAATCAGATCCTTTGAAAGATCTTCCAGCAATTATTTAAATGCTATACAACATTATTGTTTTCTTTTTTGAAGAAAATATCTGAACAAAATGCATGGTAATCAAAGTTATGATCCAAAAAGAGATTAAATTCTAAGGTTTTTTTCCCTCCAAAACACATATTTGGAGTTAAGATACGCTCTACGGAAACAGAACTTAAAAAAAAAAAAAAATGGAGGCCTTATTTTCTCATCCACAATAGAGAGGAAAGGTTCCTGACACCACAAAAACAAAACAAAACAAACAAAACAAAACAAAACCTGGGATATGGCAATGAGAAGGTATGGAGCCAGTGGTTGCTCCCATGACAATATGCTTCAAGAGTAGAGAAACCCTGAATCTCTTGGGCCATGGAAATTTCCTTCCTTCCCCAATACTTACTGTGCCTATACAAAAAAAAAAAAAGTTTGGTAACACCAAACCCTGCCACTGCAGCACTTTTTCTGGTTTTGTTTATTTTTTGATATTATTTTCCTTCTCTTTTTTCTTCCACTTTTTTCTTTCTTTTCCACTTTTGTGGATATTATTCGGTGATTTTTTTTTCTTTTTTAGTAGTTGATAACAAAGTTTTTTCCTCTTTTCCTTAACCTTTTTATCTCCAAGAGAATAGCATAACTTGAATCATTCAGCCTCATAAATTGAGGGGGAAAAAGAATGATACCAGGACCAGTCATATGAACATGTAATGTAAATAAAAAATGACCAGACTGGAACACCAAACAGAATAGATACCCAACCTATAACAAGTTGTAAGGTGGAGACCAGTTGCACTAGGATTCTGGGGGGTAGAGGAGGGAGATGTGGGAGTCATGCTGGGAACAGGAGTGGAGGGAGGACAACATTGGTGGTGGGAATAACCTTCATTCATTGTCACTATGTATGTAAATAATTCTGTGTAATAAACTTCAGTCACAATAAAAAATAAAATTAAAAAAATGGAGAATTTGTTCCATGAAATGAGGAATACATGTAAAATGATTTATTTATAAGCCTTTCAAAACTATGTGAGCTTTATCTTTCAATTCATTCATGATCACATGTTTTTGAATAACAATATTGAAAGGTGCTCTCAGTCTGAAAACATGGCAATATTTCTGTTATGTGCCAACAATTGAACAGAGAAGCAGACTGGAACAACCTTACAATATCCTGACAGAGTAATCAGAGTGATGGACAATCCACACCCTATGGCAGTATTCTTTATACCAGGTAAGGAATGACAATATTTACTTTGTATAATCCATAAGTATACTGGGGATTGCTAGAAAAAACAAATATATGAATCAGTAGTGGTTAAAATACTGAAATAATTTAAATTTTGTGCTTTCTAATTTTAAGTGGCTTCATCAACTTTTATCACACATGCAGGAATTGTTTTCTGATTTGATGACAATATTTAATGGGAATTTTTAACAGGATTTTATTTTTAGAAAAATTGCATTTAGCATCCTTTATTGTCTTCAAAAGTTTATGAAAATATTTCTTCCAACTGGTGTTGAATGTAAGCAGGTATTGCAGTTAGAAGTGTTTGTGTGTGGGGGAAGATTTAGGGGACTATTTTTGCTGCTGCTGCTGCTGCAGCTTCTAAGTCAGAATATATTATCTACTCTCCTGGAATCAGCCTGATTTAATTCTTTCCTCCAGTCTGACCACTTTAAGCCCTATAAGGAGTTCTTATAGCTGAAATTCATTTTTGTTTGTCCTAAGACACAGCTTAAATCTTGGAAACGAGCTCCCAGAAACGCTGGGGAGATACTGTCCACTCATTATCTTTCATCACAATAATGTCCAACTCAGGTGCAAAGATGTTTTCTTAGTACTATTTGAAGCTGAAGAAGAAAGCAGGTTCAATAAGAGACACAGAAAATTGTAACAGATGAAAGTTGAAACAAATTAAAGTCTAGGTGAACTGATAAATAGTATTTCTTCTTCTTCCAAAACAGGTTTTTACTTTCAAGTGTTTATCATCATCATGCTTTTACTGTGTTCAATATTTACACTATGGGTCAGTTGTGAGTAAACATACAAACTACTTAGTAGTGATATAACATGTCACTGATCAGAGTGTATTCTGAATTAGAGTATTTAAATAAAGTTCATTGTTTAATATTTATATTCTGACTTTAGCAAGAGCCAATCAAGGAACTGAAGGTAAGCAGACAACTTTGGGATGTGTGTTCCTGTCTTGAATACAATTTTATTGAATGACCGAAGTACTTTGAACAACCTTATATGTGTGTGTGATAACATTATCTGTGATGTAATTAGGACACAAATCCTGTGTTAGGATGTCAAAATTTAAGATTGGATTGGTTAGACACTAAGTTGAGAGATTTAATATTCAAATGAGATGTGAGATAGACAAAAAGATAACTTTCAGAAGGTATTTTGAAGAGAAATTATTAGAGAATATCTCACCTTGATTTGAAAAAAACCAAAAATCAGATAACTTGGGAAAATGTTATTTAGAAGAGAGATTTTAATGTGTCATGAAATCTACCTCATTTATAAATGTTTTTGATCTCAAGAATGTTAAAGAAACATCAAAGGGAATCTTCAGTTCTGGACAAGATATGTGTCACTGAACCTGACCAGGCCTAAATGGGCTGCCTAGAGGGCAGTGAGGTAAAAGAAAGGCTTACTACATTAAAACCAACCAGAGTCCCAGTCCCAATCACAAACAAAACAGTCTTGATCAGAGATCAAGACGTGGCATCATTTTAGGACCAGTTTAGAGTCTGAGCAGTGGTGTAAAGAGAACTTCACCTATGAAAATTTAAAAGTGTTTTGCACCTCTAAGAGTTTTAGATAAGATAAATGACCTGCAAATTTAGAAATATAAGAGCCACAGCCAGGGTTTAGAGATATAGAAGCTAATCACTAAGATGACAAATCAACCTTGCTTTTGGATTCATGTCACATTACATTCTGGATAGTTTCTCTCAATGTTCACAATGTCTGAGAAATAAAATACTGCAGGTATTATGGTGTGGGACTTACAGAGCCAGGCACACAAAGCACTGAAGCTCCTGCTTTGCTTTGCTTTGATGGCTCATCCTAGGAAAGTCAGTTTCTGTTAACAGAAGGAAACTAAGATGGCAGTATAAAGCCACTTATATGGAGAGGAAACAGGTGAATAAGTCATTCTGAAAATGGGTCTTTCAGTTCAGGCCAACACTTAATTACACTGATGAGACACACTGTAGTTGAACTGCATAACAGTGTTTTTCTGAATTCATATTCCATTAAAATCATGAGACATAATAGATGATCACTGTTGTTTTAAGTCAAGGAAGAAGTTCTTATGTAACAATAGATAAGTAATACAGTTTTTGGCATTTAGCAGAGTGTTTTGCTAACAAGCAATGTGATACCATCTTGCTGAAAATAAGTGTAAAAACCAAGAAAATGTGGGAGTGACTTGGCTATCAAGTAGAAATTGAATGATAGATGATTCTAAAGGGAACACTACTGAATGACTAAAGATCATTGGCAATACTACTAGCATAAGTCATTGTGAGCTAATTAAAGTGAGAAAAATGTTATTAAAAGGTAACTGATCGGGGCCGGCGAGGTGGTGTTAGAGGTAAGTTGTCTGCCTTGCAAGTGCTAGCCAACGAAAGACCTCAGTTCGATCCCCCGGTGTCCCATATAGTCCCCCCAAGCCAGGGGCAATTTCTGAGCGCTTAGCTAGGAGTAACCCCTGAGCATCAAATGGGTGTGGCTAAAAAACCAAAAAAAATTTTTTTCTATTACAAATTAAAAAAAAAAACAAAGAAAAATAAAGAAGGTAACTGATCCCAGAGCTAGGGAGACACTAGAAGAAGAAAGCATTTGCATTGCATGTAACACTGGTTTGATCTCTGGTACCACTACAATACTCTGAGCACTGCTATCACTAACCCTAGAGCAAAGAGCTACTACTAGGATGCCCTGAGTACACTGAGGTTTGATTCAACCACAAATAAACAACTTCTTCCCACTAAATAAAGGTTACTCATTTTGTTTATCTGCAGAAAGTTTAGCAAATAATCTTGTATATGGCAATGTGAAAAGTAGAAGATAAAGATTTAGTTAGGGATATTTCAAGTTAAAGTTCTGTCTGATATCTTTTTTCTTTTGATAAAATCCAGGAAGATGGGCTAGGGAGATCTCAAAGATGGAGAGCAGGTTTTGCACATAGGAAAGCCTGTTTTATTACCTGGCACTACCTGGTCCTCTAAGAATAGCCAGGAGTAAATACCAAATTAGGAATAGCTCTCAGAAACATTTGAGAGTTCCCTCTCCCCCCCACCCTCTGGCCAGACAACAACAACAACAACAACAACAACAATGTAAAAAAAAAGAAGCTTCTTCTGGTCTTTCCAGAAAACAATGATATAAACATTAAGGCACAATTCCTGAGTAAAATCAAATCTCGGTCTAATTCAGGAAATGTGATATATAGATAAAATCTTTTACTAATGCCTCAAAAATATCTAAAATGATACCTTGGAGAGAAGTGTTCAGACAAGAAGCCCTATAGAGTTTTTGGGTTTTATGACCTGGATTCTTTATGTCATATAATGGGATTTCTAAGAAACTTCAGAGCATCATCTCTCACAAGACTCAGTAGGAGCCTAAAAAAAGCTTTATCTTAAAGAGATTTTGAAGTGTGGTGTATGTCTAAACGAATGATTACTAATAAAGCATGCTGAAAAGAGACAAAATTTTAAAGAGATTTCACTGCCAGAAACATTTGTTTTGCATTAAGTGTCTCAAGAAACATTGGAAAAACCAATAGAATGGTCTTTGAACCTCTATAGGAAGAAACCAAGATGAGAAAACTTTGTGGCTGCAGAGTGATTATTTTCCAAAGGAGGGAAATAATGACTCAAAGGGCAGAAGCAAGAGCTCAGAGCAATGAACCAGGAACTACAGGCAATTATTTCCAGTAAGTAGTAGAATTATTCCTTGCCACAAACCTTCAAGTTTTTACCATGCAGTTTTCCAAGATTTCTGTCTAACAGTGTGTATTCCATTTTTTTTAATGGGAGTATCCATAATGATTTTACTCTGAATGTCACACTCATTGTATGTTTGGTATACTCAGACATTTTTAGGTCAAGAGAACTATGCTCACTGGAACGATATTTGAGGAATGCACTTGGGATTTCTCACCTAAACCTGGGTCTGATGTATGAGAAAATCTTGGACTTTGCAAAGATATTGTTATAAATGGAATCATCTGTGGCTCTTGGAAGAAGCCAGTGTATATGCACATGGAAGAGGCATGACTCATTATCTTGAGTGGCCTTCTAAATGAATCTCAATAATTCTCCTTTCTGTAAGTATACTCTTATTTAGTCTTTTCTTAGAAGACTGTATCAGGGCTGCTCTACGTGAACAATAACCATTGTAAACATGGCAGCTTGACCTATTTGATTTATTGTACTTAATCTTTTAGAAGCTGAGTACCATGCCATGTTGATACCCAAGTAGCATTGCTAAAGTGACCTATATAAAGAAAAACATTTTTTCTAGTTTTCTAGCATTAATCTGTCAGTGGAATGATAAAGTAAATTAAAAAGTTGTGGAGGCCGGAGAGAGCACAGTGGTAGGGCATTTGCCTTGCATGCAGAGGACGGTGGTTTGAAACCCATCATCCCATATGGTCCCCTGAGCCTGCAGGGGGCATTTCTGAGCATAGAGCCAGGAGTAGCCCCTGAGCACTGTTGTGTATGACCCCAAAACCAAAAAAAAAAAAAAAAGTTGTATCTTAAAATTCCCGAGCAGCTTTTAAATGGACTGCACACCAACAGATATCCAAAGACACTCACAAAAACTCTAAACTAAAAACATTTACAAGAATTTCTCTCAAGTTCCAAACTTGGTAGAAAACAAGAGATACAGTAATTGATAACTGTTTTAAAAGACACAAATTTAAAATATGGGTTCCTACAAAACAATAGATAACTGAGAGCAGTTGAGGAATCTTCCAGTATCATCCAGCTCACTGAGCTGAACTAACCCAATGAAGACTTTCTGTTATCCTTGCCCTCCAGCCTCTGGCACTCTGTCCTCAGAAACCTGGATACACATTCTTCTCCAATGATCTCCAATCCTCAGTGATTCTCCAGGATAGACTACATGCTGGCACATAAAACATACCTCCATAAAATCAAGAGGATAAAAATTTTGCAGGCTACCATCGCTGACCACAAAGCTTTGAAATTAGATGTGAACTACAAAGGGACACAGAAGTTTAAACAACTGGATATTAAACAGCCTAATACTGAACAGCCTTTGGGTCCAAGATAAAATCAAAGAGAAAATCAATACTTTTCTGGAAACAAATAACAATGAAGACACAAACTTTCAGAATCTATGGGACACAGCAAAAGAGGTACGAAGAGGAAAATTTATAGCTTTGCAAGCACACTTCAGGAAAGAAGAAGGGGCATACCTGAAGAGCTTAATGACGCATTTTATAAAATTAGAATATGATCAACAAAAGGAACCAACAATAGGGAGACAGAAGGAAAAAACAAAGCATAGAGCAGAAATTAATGATGTGGAAACCCAAAGAACAATTCAAAAGATAAATGAAAGCAGAAGTTGGTTCATTGAAAAAATAAACAGGAATGATAGACCATTGAGAGAAACTTGATAACCCATATTAGAAATGAAAGGGAGGAAATCAGTACAGATATTGCAGAGATTCAAAGGGTAATCAGAGACTACTTTGAGAAACTCTATACCACTAAACATGATTGATTATGTCACTAAACATGATTAAGGAGGATGTAGCATATCTAAACACCCCATCACTATTGAGGAAATTAAAACAGTAATCAAATGTCTGCCCCAAAACAAAAGCCCAGGTCCTGACGGATTCACTAATAAATTCTTTCAAACCTTACAATAGGAACTACTACAAATCCTGGCCAGGCTCTTCCATGAAATTGAAAAAAAAAAAAAAAAAGGGAACAATTCCAAATAACTTTTATGAAGCCTACATCACCTTGATACCCAAACCAGAAGAGATGCTGCCAAAAAAAGAATATTACAGACCAATATCCCTGTTGAATACAGATGCAAAAAATCTCAACAAAATCCTGGCAAATAGGGTCTAATGCCTCATCAGGAAGATCATTCACTATGATCAAATAGGTTCAATCCCAGGAATGCAAGAATAGTTTAACATCTGTAAATCTATCAACATTATACACAACATCAACATGGAAAATATAAATCACATGATCATATCAATAGATGCAGAGAAAGTATTTGATAAGGTCCAACACCCATTTTTGATAAAAACTCTCAGCAAGATAGGAATAAAAGGAACCATTCTCAATATAGTTAAGGCCAACTACAACAAGACAATGGCAAATATTGTCCTCCATGGAGATAAAATAAAAGCCTTCCCTCTACATTCTGTTACAAATCAAGGCTGCCATCTCTCACCACTCCTATTCAATACAGTACTGGAAGTACTTGTGATAGTGATTATGCAAAAAAAAAAAAAGATATCAAGAGAATCCAGATAGGAAAAGAAGAAGTCAAGCTCTCACTGTTTGCAGATGACATGATACTCTACTTAGAAAACCCTAAAGACTCTACCAAAAAGCATCTAGAAACAATACATTCATATAGCAATGTGGTAGGATACAAAATTAACACTCAAAAATCAATGGGCTTTTTATACACCAATAATGATAGGGAATAGATGGACAGTAAGAAAACAACCCCATCACATTAGTGTCATACAGACAGAAATATCTTGGAGTCCACTTGACCAAAAAAATAAAGGACCTATAAAAAAAAAACTATAAACTCTGCTCCAAGAAATAAGAAAGGACACAAACACATACCCTGCTCATGGATTGGCAGGATTAACAACATTAAAAATGGCAATACTCCCCAAAGCATTGTGTAGATTTAATGCCATCCTCCTAAAGATACCTATGACATTCTTCAAAAAAGTGGATCAAACACTTCATTTGGAACAATAAACATACTCAAATAGCTAAAGCAATCCTTGGGAAAAGGAATATGGAAGGCATTACTTTATCATACTTTAAACTGTATTGCAAAGCAATTATTTATCAAAACAGCATGGTATTGGAATAAAGACAAACCTTCAGACAAGTAGAATAGGCTTGAGTACTCAGAGAATGTTCCCCAGACATAAAATCACCTCGCTTTTGATAAAGAAGCAAGAAATCCTAAATGGAGCAAGGAAAGACTCTTCAACAAGTGTTGTTGGCATAACTGGTTAGCTACTTGCAAAAGAACGAACTCAGACTCCTAGCTAACATCATGTACAAAGGTAAAATAAATGGGTTACAGACCTTGATATCAGACCTGAAACCATAAGGTATATAGAACAACATGTAGGTAAAACACTAAAGGCGTCTTCATGGAGGAAACTGTATTCTCTAAACAAGTGGAAGGAGAGATAAACTGATGAAAATATATTAAGCTGAGAAGATTCTGCATCTCAAAAATAATAATTCCCACAATACAAGAGCCACCCACTGATTGAGAGAAACTATTCACCAAATACTCATCAGATAAGGGGCTAATATCCATAATATACAAGGCACTGACAGAACTTTACAAGAAAAAAAATCTAAAATTATACACCGACCATCCAGACCTCAGTCCTGAACCCCAGACATAGAATCAACACAGTTCTTCACAACAGGAACCAAAGCACACCTGGAACTTCCTGAATACTACTTGATCTCCAACATGTGCCAGTTCTAATATGAGATCCTGACAATGAGGAAATTGGGAACAAATGGAAATAAGAACAGGTTATCCTACCTTACTAACTAATGACAAAACAAAATCGGAAGACTTACTACACTATGAGCTGTGCAAAACACAAGAACGTGATCTACAGATGACCGGCTGATAGAACCATGACCAGGCAGCATGTATTCTGGGACCTACAAGAAAGCCCTAGTCTAGGGTTTGGTCTACGTCCTGCACAACAATCATGACCTCTAATTCCAGGGTCCTGACTGAGGCAATTGCAACTGAACGGGTCTTCAGGAAACATAACGAAAGACAATATCCCAGGCTCCATCCTAGTTTCAGCGCAAGGGCCAAGACCACTAACCACAGAAGACAGATTAAAATGACATCGAGAAAACAGAACTTCTAAAATCACAAAGAAAGTCTTCATCTTAAGTTCCACTCCTTGACCTGTGCACAGACTGAGACCTCTAGATTTAGAGGTCTATTTTTATCATCCAGATCGGAGCAGAAGTTTTCCATATGGCACAAAAACACCAAGGGGAGAGTAAATGAACGTGAAAGGAGTCTATAGATAATCCCATGACAATATATTTCAAGGGTAGGGAAACCCTGTATCTCTTAGGCCAAGAGAATTTCCGTTTTGGATGACCCCAACATTTACTGTGCCTATGAAGGGGGCTGGGGTGGGGAAGAGTCAAAAAACACTAAATAATCATTTTTTTATTTTTTATTTTTTATTATTTTTTAATCTAGTTTTGATAGATTTCTTTGTTTTGGGGTAGATATTTAAGTATTTGTCCATTTTTTTGATTATATATTTACTTTTTCTTTCTTCTTTTCTCTTCTTCCTCCTTGCGCCTTGTCATATTTCCTATCTCAAGACCATGGCAACTATGTGGTGCATATTTTTATGGCTGCAGTGCTCACTGGATTTGATTCCTCTTTTTGAACTGCTCTGGTGTTTCACCTTCTTCTTTTCCCCATCAACCCTCAAACCAAGGATGAGAGCCGCTAGAATGACTCTGCTCATAGTCGGCGTAGTCGATTTTTACCCCATTATATTACCTTTCTCTTCCTCAAACAAAACCACATAACTTGATCTTTCTAGTCCCGCCTCCCAACTAGAGGGGGCAGTAATGGAGGCACCAAGACCAAACAGTTATAAGCCCACTAAGTAATTAACTAGACACAGAAAGGACAACGCATTCTAGCAGCCCCTGGGTGGGGGAGAGTGGAGGATATGGGAGGCAGGATGGAAGCAGTTGTGGGAGGACAATTCGGTGGTGGGAATTCCCCTGATTCAATGTAAATATGTACCTGGAATATTATTGTGAATGATATGTAAGCCACTATAATTAAAATAAAAATTTTATTTAAAAAAAGGGGAGAAGAAATTAACACATTGACAAACAAGATATACAAATGGCCAAAAGGCAAATGAAAAATTGCTCCACATCACTAATCATCAGGGAGATGCAAATCAAAACAACTAGTAGGTACCATCTCACACCACAGATATTGGTTCATATCACAAAGAATGAGACAAGCAATGCTGGCAGGGATGTGGAGAGATGGAAACTCTTATTCACTGCTGGTGGGAATGACGTCTAGTTCAACTTTTTTCGAAAGCAATATGGAGATTCCTCCAAAACCAGGAAATTGAGCTCCCATATGATACAGTTATACCACTCCTAGGGATATACCCTAGGAACATATAAATATAATACAAAAATTCCTTCCTCGCACTGATATTCATTGCAGCGCTATTTACAATAGTCAGACTCTGGAAAAAAAGCAAATTTTCCTTCAACAGATGAATGGCTAAAGAGACTGTGGTACATATAAACAATAAAATATTATGCAGCCATCAGGAGAGATGAAGTCATGAAATTTTCCTATACATGGATGTACATGGAATCTATTATGCTGAGTGAAATAATCCAGAGTGAGAGAGATAGACGCAGAATAGCTTCACTCTTCTATGGGTTTTAAGCAAAATAAAAGACATTTTTGTAATAATTCTCAGAGAAAAAGAGAGAAGGTCTGGAATGTCCAGCTCACAACATGAAGCTCACCACAGAGTGATGAGTACACTTAGAGAAATAACTACATTGAGAACTATCATAATAAAGTGAATAAATGAGGGAAGTAGAAAGCCTGTCTAGAGTACAGGTGGTAGTGAGATGGGTTGGGAAGGAGGTGGATTCAGGACATTGGTTATGGGAATGAAGCACTGGTGAAGGTGGGTGTTCTTTATATGACTGAAACCCAACTACAATCATATTTGTAATCAATGTGTTTAAATAAAGCTATTATATATATATATATATATATATATATATATATATATATATATATATATATATATATATATATATATACAACCTAAAAACATAAAGTAGATTTTCATGGGTTGCAGAGATAATTAAGATGATTGTCTTACACAACCTACACAGTTGCTAGGGATAGCAACACATATGTTCCCCTAAGTACTTCAGGTGTGATCCTTAATTACAGAGTTAGAAGTGATCCTTGAACACCAGTGGATGTGACTTAAAAACAAACCAAAAGAGAGATTTTTCTTCTTGGAAAGGTTTTGAAAGTTCTCCACAAACTTACCGAAAAGGTTATTCAAGCTACATTTTCTACAAGAAGAAATGATTTCACATACTATATACCTTGCAATGTTATGAGCTGATATTCTTTCTCTTATGCTTTGTACACAGTAACTTTCTAATCTTTTCCTTATTTTGTGATTATTATAGACAAGATTTCATTGTCATTTCCCTTGCAATCCTTATCTAAAGGTTCCTGTCTTTTTCAACACAAATATATTTTTATAGATCACAGTGGCAGTAATTTTTACTTAGTACTTATTACACATTTACATAACCGTATTTATGAGTATTTGACACATTTGTCAGCAAGTTCTCTTCATAAATATGAGGACCATAGTAGGTGTGGTAGAGAATGCAGAGATACTCCCTAAATCTTTTTGTAGGACCAATCCATCTATTCCCTTGCTGCTGGGATTTATGGCTGCCAAATAATACAACTGCTTCTTCCCTTAGGAAAATACTTAGGATGCAAAAAATTATCTCTCTCAAGATTACATCTCTCACTAAGAAAATCTAGGAAGAGAGATTGACTGCTGAAAGCATAGAGTTCAACCCCCTTATCTCAAATTAAAGTAGTATGATTTCAAAGTTATCCGTAGTTCAGTTTTAGACATACAATGTCTAAAATCCCATCCCTAATCTCAATTTCCCTTCATCAATTTTCACAGTTTCCACCAATACCTTTTCCTGCCCCTTGTTACCTGTCATTTTGACAAATACCCTATATAGAACACTTGTTAAAGTTTGGGTCATATGATTTCAGTATTGTTGACTCTGTGGTTTGGATATTTAACTCTATTATTTTCTATCACCACTGATGTATCTGAATCTCCTGGATATGCCCCTTATTATTTCTCATATGTCTTATTTCCCTCCCCTGACTTCTCCTAGTCTATTCATCTCCTAGTCTATTCATTGACCCAATAGTTTTTGGGTCAAGAATGAAAAAGTAAGCCTCTATTTAAACCAGGGGTCTCAAACTCAATTTACCTGGGGGCCACAGGAGGCAAAGTCAGGGTGAGGCAGGGCCGCATAAGGGATTTCACAAAAAAAGTCCTCAAATGTCATTATTAACAGTTTTAATTATGTCTTATGAATATGAATAGAACATTGAGTGAAGATCATGAACAGTTCTTCTGAATGTGGCATCTTTTGCCTATTCCTTGCTGCCAGAGATTTGACAGCGTTTCTTCTCACAAATCTGAACCACATTTGGCTTTAGAGAGGAAGCAGTTGAGACCCTCAGTATGGCTTGAAGATGATCATCATTAAGTCTAGACCTGTACTTTGACTTATTGAAGTTCAATGAGGAGAATAATTTTTCACACAAATATAAAAAGCACATTGTACACTTGAACATTTGGGAAAACTCAGGGAAGCTGGGGGGAAATTCTCTCAAAAATTGCCCATGCATGTCTGCTTTTCCACTAATTTCCCTAAACTTGGCTTTGATATCAGCATTGCATTGTAGGTCAATGAGCTCCATTTGAAGCACAGGAGGGGCATCTTGCCCATCAAAGGAAAAGAGGTCCACAAAAATTTGGAAGTGGCTCTGTGTTTTTGGAAGTCTGCAAATCTGTGATCAAATTCCTTCTCTAGCTTAAAAATAGCATCAACATATTTCTCACCACTGAATGGTATGCCTGCATCCACAAGTTCCTTGCATGCTGGGAAATGGCAAAGGTTTGTCTGAGAGAGTTGGGATTTCCATAACACAAGTTTTGTGGAGAATGCTCTCACGTTGTCATAGGCAACACTGATAAGCTGCCCTGGGCCTTGTAACATCTTGTTTAGTACATTCAGCTTATGTGTGATGTCAACAAGAAAAGCTAAGTCCATAAGCCATTTGTGATCACTCAACTCAGAAACAGCATTCCAATCCTTTTTCATGAAGGCTTTCACTTCTCTCAACTCAAAAAATCTTTTTAGGACATTTCCCCTGCTGAGCCAACGTACCTCGGTGAAATAGAGCACATCTCCATATTCTGACTCCATTTCCTCTAAAAAAAAGCACAGGCGCCCCTGGATCTGATTTGGTTGATGCATTTCACAACAACAGACATCACATTGTCACATGGCAGGCATTTACTGCAAAGGACCTGCTGATGGATAATGCAGTGAAGAGCAATGGCCTTCTCTACACTCTCCTCTTCAAGTTTTTTTTTTGAACAAGTGCCACCAGTCCATTTTTCCTCCCTGTCATCGATGGCACTCCATTGGTTATTATTCCAACAAACCTCTTCCATGGCATCACACAGATGCCGAAATATCTCATAAGCGGTGGTCTGGCCATGCATTGGAATTATTGTGAGCAGCTCCTCTGTCAATTCAAAATTGCAATCAACACCAGGGAAATAAATTGTGAGCTGTGCAGTGTCTGTTCTATCTGTGCCCTCGTCAAGAGCAACTGAGTATGCAACAAAACATTTGGCTTTCTCACACAGTTGATGATAAATGTCACTTGACATGTCAGAAATGAGCTCTCCACAGTGTTGGCAGAAAGGCTGATTTTGCTAAACTGACCTTTCTTTTCTGGACAGATAATACTTTCATCCTGTAACATGCATTTTTCAACAAACTCTCCTTCTGTGAATGGTTTCCCTGCCTTAGCAATCATCTCACTAACCATGTAACTAGCTTCGACTGATGCAACACTCTCTTTGGTTGCTTTCTTGAAGAAATCTTGTTGCCTCATTAGACATGCTTTAAGACTGGCAACCCGCTTGGCTCTCTCATTTCCTTGATATTTTGCACATTCCTCAGCTGTTTAGTTGAATAATGGCGTTTCAAGTTGTATTCCTTGTGCACTGCAACTTTCTGAGCAAATAAGACATGTGGGGATTCCCCTGTGCTCAACAAAGAAATACTGTGTCTCCCACTTTTCCTGAAATTGTCTGTGCTCGTCATCAATCTTTCTCTTCACTGCAGGCTTTGATGAAGTCATGATGATGATATGACAAAATCTAATTCTGTAATAAACTTCTCTCCCTTAGGCCTCTGATAATGCAAGGGACAGCAGGCAGGAGCAGCGGAAATGACATCTGCGCTAGTCACAAAGTATTCGAGATTATTCGCTTACCGAATATTTGCAATAAAAAATCGCATTAGTAAGAAAAAAAATGGCAAAAAATCGCATTAAACATTCGCATACCCTGCTCGGGGTATGTGAATGTTTAATGCGATTTTTTTCTTACTAATGCGATTTTATTGCGATTATTCAGTAAGCAAATAATTGTGAATACTGCGATATTTGAAGGACGGCCTGGGCCACAAAATGTATGAAGGGCCGCAAACTGCCTGTGGGCCATAAGTTTGAGACCCCTGCTTTAACCCATTGCATTCTTTTATCCAGTTATTTTAAATATTACAACAAACTGATATAATATTTTGTTTTTACTTCGGGCTTATTTTGATTAACATGGAAACCTCCAGTTCTATCCATGTTTTATCAAACCACATGAATTTTTCATTACTTACTCACCCTGAACCCTGAACACAGTGTAGCATTTCATTGTGTATGTGTGTATCTACCATTTCATTATGATCCACTGTCATTCATTATTATAGTTTTCTTTACAATACAACTAAAGTAGATAGTAGAGATGGGAATTTAGATTAAATAAAAAATTATATGTTTGCACTGATTTTAATGATGCTTTTAGTTATTTAGTTTTTCTACATAGTATAATGCTATTCAACCTGTCACTTCAGTCATTTTATTTTGTGAGTGCCTACCAAGCAATGTTCAGGGGCCCACAGGACCTTCCTGGCATTATCTGCATCCCAGACAATTCTATGGTTCAATTATACGGCACAAGCCTGGATTGCTCTCCAACACCTGCCATATCTACTGGCCCCAATAACAATAAAAACTACTTTTTCTTCCGGGCCACACCCGTTTGATGCTCAGGGGTTACTCCTGGCTAAGTGCTCAGAAATTGCGCCTGTCTTGGGGGGACCATATGGGACGCCGGGGGATGGAACCGCAGTCCTTCCTTGGCTAGTGCTTGCAAGGCAGACACCTTACCTCTAGTGCCAGCTCGCCAGCCCCTCAACAACATCTACTTCTTAACATAAATGAAATATATTGGTTCTTACATAGATGTTTTCATATTATAAGATATACTGTTGATTCAATAAACACCCACTATTATTAAGTATCTTGAGGAACAATCACAAGAAAATCCCTAAGATCTTAGTGACCAGATTAAAATACTTTTGTGGAACAGCCATGCATTAAATACTATTGGTTCAATTTAAGTAACTATAAAGGCCAGGGTGATGTCACTATAATGCCCTACAGTGAATCAAAGCATCATATATAAAAACACTTAATTAAAATGTCATAGAATTACATTTTAGCAAAGTATCTAGCATGAAATAATTTTTAAGGTTTTAAAAAACCTTTGTTTAAAAGGGAAATAAATATTTTTGTTTTTTTCTGCATGTACCATTTTTATTAATAATTTTTATTTTGACCAAAGTGGATTACCTATCTTTCACAGTTATATTTTAGGTGGGAATTCCCTTGATTTAATGTCACTATGTGCCTAAAATACTACTGTGAAGGATATTTGTTTTTTATAACTAAATTCTTTAATTAAATAGCCATGAGATATATAGTTACAAAGTTGTTTATGATTGAGTTTTAGTCATACAATGTCCAAAACCCTTCATAAGTGCACTTTTACTACCACCAAAGTCCCCAGTTTATCCTTACCTGCCTCTATGGAAGACATTTTTTCTCTTACTTTCTCTTCTTATTTTTTTTTTTTTCTTTTACACACTGGTATGCAATATTCTTACTGAGGGAAATTATGCGTATCACTTTATCTCTTTTAACAACAAAATCTTGTTCAAAGATATCCTTGTGGTCTCTTCTTTGCCCAAACTGCATTGCCTAGCTATATGTGGCATGCTTCCTGCCATGAATTGGTTCTCTTGGCCCTCATCTATATATATCTGGATATTATGTCCATACTATCTTTTTTTTTGTTTTGCTTTGTTGGTTTTTTGTTTTGTTTTGTTTTGTTTTTTGGGTCACACTTGGCAGTGCTCGGGGGTTACTCCTGGCTTTATGCTCAGAAATCGCTCCTGGCAGGCTCAGGGGACCATATGGGATGCCAAGATTGGAAGCACTGACCTTCTGCATGCAAGGCAAATGCCTTAGCTCCATGCTATCTCTATGGTCCCCATACTGTCTTTTTTATATCACACAAATAAGTGCAATCATTCTATATATATCCTTTTCACTCAGATTAATTTTCCTCAGCATAAGATTCTATATACATCCATGTATAAACAAATTTCATTTTTTTTCTAACTTCTAAGTGATGTTCCATTAGCATAGATGTACGACAGTTTCTATATCCATTCATCTGTTCTCAGGCATCTGGATTGTTTCCAGATTCTGCCTATTATTAGTAGTGCTGTAATGGACCATAGGAATGCAGAGGGCTTTTCTTGTGTTTTTGGGTTCTTAGGATATATACTCACAGAAGTTATATTTCTGAGTCATATGGAAGTTAAATTTCAGTTTCTGATTAATTGAATGAATTCACTATTAAATTCATCTGGGCCTGGGTTTTTGTTTTTGGGAATCCTTTTGATTACCATTTCAATTATCTCAATAGTGATAGATCTCTTCAGGTATTCCATGTTATCTTAGTTCAACCTTGGGCAGTTGTAGGTGTCCAAGTATTTATCAATTGCTTTTAGATTCTCTCATTTTGTGGCATAATAGATGGGGTTTTTGACATTATATATTATAATTAATTTTTTCTAGGTGAATAATATACATTTAAACTATTAAATTTTTTTAATACATATCTCAGAAATCTATTTTCAACTTGGGATTTTCTGCTTGGCTTAAGAGTATGGTATGACTCCCAGCTCAAAGACACTATATGGTCTCGTAATGCAGCAAAACATCTCTCAAACTCAATTCCAAGGCCTGTGAATCGAAAAGTACCTTGGCTTTTACTCCCCACAAGAATATATCAAATGACTTAATTGGGAGTCTTATATTGCCTATGGAAGCTCAATACCTGTATAACAATACATCTTAAGATGTGTATTCCTAAATATACAAGTAGCCTCCTCCACCACTTGTTTTATTCGAATGCCTTTCTTTTTAACTCAGTTTATTTATTTGTTCTATTTTAATATATACATTTTTTCTCTATCCTTACCATTTTTGGTGGTGCTTGGTACAAAAACCCTTGACTGGGATAAAAGCTCAGAACAAAACCAGATGACAGAGACTGTGTGTGCAGCCTGTCATCCTTACCCAGAATAGCACCAGCAACACAGTATTACACCATACGTTTTTGTATGGACACAGTAAAAAAAAAGGGAAAACCATAGACACAGAAACAAGATCTTATCTTCTAGGGATAAGAACTCACTTTTTATAGCAGAAGGGTGCCTCCCATCCTGAACATGTGTCATGTGGATACAACCATTCCCCAAGAGATTGGACAGTGTAAGTCCAATCCGAAACCCAAGATCCCCCATGTATAAATGATACAGCTCCGGGCAACACCACTAGGAACTAAGCTCCATTGGGAGATTTATAACACTACTCTGGCACCAAATTGTGCCAGTTTTGATATGACAACGAGGAAAGAAAAAGTTGACCTAAGACCAGGCTGTCCTATCACATCACTTAACATTAAATGGAAATCAGAAGAGATATCGTCCTTTGAACTGTGAAAAATATAGCACCAACAACAGAAAACTGACTTGGACAACCATGACTGAACAGAGCCTACCTTGAGACTAATAAGGAAAACCCTACCCTAAGCTGTAGTCCAGGACACATAAAAAACAACAACAACAATAACAACAAAAAGCTGTCTTATTGCAGAGGTCCAACTTGGACAACAGAGACTGAGCAGAACCTTTGGATCATTAATTTCCTAGGCTTCAGCTTAGGGACTGAATGAAAAGAGGGAGCAAGTGTTACAGAAGACTGAACACCACAACAAGGATAAATAGGAACCTCTAGAACCTAAAGACTCTATCCTAGACCGTGACCTATAACTTGCGCAAATACCAAGATTGCTAGCTACAGTGGCTTGATTTTCTCACACACAATCTAGAGGAAACTTTCCTGGCATCACAAGAAAGCCTTTGGGATGGGGTAATGAGTATATATGGAGCCAGGGGTTGATCCCATGATGGTATGCTTCAAGGATGGAGAAACCCTGAATCTCTTAGGCCATGGGAATTCCCTTTGTTCCCCAATGCTTACAGTATGGTATGAGGGCTGGTACTCATGACCAGTCATTCATTGGTCCTAAATTACTGGCTTGGACCTGGCAGTGCTCAGGCCACCAGAGCCACCTTTGTGGTGCCCTGGAAAAATGTACTTTTATGTTCTATTTCCATCATAAAACATACATAGCATTTATGAAAAAGGATTAGTCATTTCTTCAGTTCTAATAATAAATAAAAGATAATAAATCTTATTGGAAAATAGACACTTAGAAACCCAAAGACCTGACACACAAAAGGAAAGCCAAATATTTGTGGTAGTTAGTCATCACTATAAATAGACTCCACAGCAGCAAATCAAATGTAACATTAAATAATTCTGAAATGAAAGTAAGCACTCTGTAATAATGTGACAGTATGGAATAGAAGATTTGTTTGTGATGGGTATATGTTGGAAGTCAGTGTTAAGAAAATTTAGTACTTCTAAATAATGTTAAGGCATTTTAATACAGGGTAAAAAGAATGGCTATAAGACCCCGTTTTCACAAGTAGAGAAATTGCCAGTATTTATAATTCATGCATATTTCTTCAAACTGAATTCCAGATTGGATGTGTGGGTGACAGTCAGAATTTAGATGGGCGGGATGTTATTTGCTTAATTTATCATGAGATGTGAAAAAGTGTACATTCTGATATTACCATGCCTACAGTCAGGTAAAAGTAAAATTCACCCAGAACCCATGATTTTTCAGTTACAATCAAGAAAGATCTATTAAAAAATTATAACCACTAATAGCACCAAATAAAGACAATTCACAGATGAAAGCAATGCCCTCTCCAAAGTGCTATTTTTTTAAGTTTCTTTCATTATTGACTATTTTCTTTAAGATATTTATTAAAAGTTAGATGCATTTGACCATTATGTCTTCTTCTAGATACTTCTTAGAACCCAACAGAGATTTAGTCAGATCATAATTCTGGAGCTAGACAGAGTTGTTTATCTAATTGCCTAACTCTACTTTTGGTGAAAATATTTTAAACAAGTTTTGGTTGTCTTAAAGCAGTAAACCACACCTTCCTGGAGGCCAAATTAATTGTGTTCTAATTTTTATTGTTTACTAATGATTTGTGACATATGTGTCTAGGCCAGTGTTTCTGAATCAAGAGCCTTCCAATTCTCCTTAGGCCCTGTGATATTCCAAGGCAGTCATAGACCTCAGTTGAGGGATACTGCCTGAGACTAGGGGGGCAAATAGTAGGACTGAGTCGGAGTACTTGAAAGAAATGGATTGAGACCACAATAAAAAAACATTGAGAAATATTGGTCTAGGAAGCAAGACACTCTTGAATACCTGAAAACATTAAATAATATCCAGAGTTAATGATTTTTCAATAGGCATTTGATCTCAGTTGCGTAAAATATATGTTCCTGGTCAATAACTGGTTTTAGTATTTTTAAAATTTGCTATAAAGTTGAAGACTTATTCATTTCTTATGTTTAAACAAGAGAAAGACTATTATAAAATATGTATAAGGTCTAAATTCTTAAGCTTTGGATTACACAGTTTGTGTCATCAAATTTGGGGATCACAAAAAGTTAGCAACAGTGAAAGGTTTCTGAATGCACAATGACCAAAATTCGTTCAAAATCAACATCATCACAAATTCATGCCATTTAGAGTAGCCTGTATGTGTGTAGCATTTCTTGCTAGAAAAGGGTTACCAGAAGAAGTTTTAGAAGACCTGATCCTAGGGAGAAAATATCAGGAAAAAGTGAGTGTATGTTTTCATTCTAAAACATTACAGAAGATGATTACCAAAAATACCATATACGCACTTTAGTGAAAAAATATTTTTCACATTTATAAACATAGAAATAACTAAGAACAACATATTATCTGGAAATTACTTATTATAAAGTGCCACACACTAGCATATGTGTTTTTTTCAAGGGTATAAAATGGTGGGTACTAATATTAATGTTTCTATTATAAAAATGATCAATGAATAAATATCAGAGAAAAAGGGGAATTCACCTTTCTTTCCATTTTATATATGTAAGCACCACATTAATCAAAACCCAGTGTTCCCACAGTTCTCATATCTTCAAGTTAAAACTCTTAACAGATTTTAAAAATGTTTTTTCATAATAACAACATAACATCAAACTACTAGGTTTTTTATTCTAGTTTTACTTTGAAATGGAGAGGTTCAGTTCATTGTTGTCTGCCTGTAACAGGAACAAATTATTTTTGCTCACTTTTTTTCAGAGAAAGTCAAGTAACATTGCTTGTTGGTTTCTTTGAGCCCCCCTCTAAATATCATAAAAGTGACTACTTTTTACTGCTTTCATGACTATTTTCCTATAACTATGAGCTGTTTAAAGGAAAACAATATGTTTGATTGCTTTCTGAGTCTTTTTTATTCATGACAGCATAGCATATATTAGCATATATATTCAACACATACGTTTAATCAATCATTTTTAGATAGCTTTCTCACAATCAAACATGTCTTTCACGTTTAAATTCAAAGTATTCTGTTTTGGCCTGGAGAGATAGCACAGCGGCGTTTGCCTTGCAAGCAGCCAATCCAGGACCAAAGGTGGTTTGTTCGAATCCCAGTGTCCCATATGGTCCCCCGTGCCTGCCAGGAGCTATTTCTGAGCAGACAGCCAGGAGTAACCCCTGAGCAACGCCGGGTGTGGCCCAAAATCCAAACAAACAAACAAACAAACAAACAAAAAACCCCAAAAAACAAACCAAAGTATTCTGTTTTGAGAGTATTCTATTCTATTCTACTATTTATTTATTTATTTATTTATTTATTTATTTATTTATTTATTTATTTATTTTGGGTTTTGGGCCACACCTGGTGATGCTCGGGGGTTACTCCTGGCTATGCACTCAGAAATCGCTCCTGGCTTGGGGGACCATATGAGACGCCAGGGGATTGAACCACTGTCCGTCCTAGGCTAGCACGTACAACGTAAAGATGCCTTATCTCTTGCACCACCACTCCAGCCCCATTTTATTGTATTCTTATTGTCTTCTTGTCTTTTTATTTTAAAATCAAATAGGAAATTCAAAATTTTTCTCTGTTTTAAGATGGGCTTAAAAATAAGACAATGCTATGATTCCCATTAAACTAGAAACAAATATTTTTAGAAATGTTTGAACTTTAGATATTTTAAGTAGTAATTACTTTTGCTATAAATATTTCATTTTTAAGTTCGAATACTTCTTTTATGTTTCAGTTTAACACTTCACTTAAAGGAAGATTTCTTGGAGACTGGAAAAATAGTACAGCAGGTAAGACTCTTGCCATACACATGGCCAATTCAGGTTCTATCCCAGAATTCTATGATTCCCTAGGCCCCACCAGAAATATTTACTGAGCATAGAGCCAGGAATAACCCTTAAACACACTGGAGGTATAGTTCAAAAACAAAAACACAAAATGAAAATATAGTTTATTTACAATTGTCCATGATATAGCATTCAGTGTGATCATCCTTTTAACTTCGTTTGATATCATTATAAAGTCAATGAAAGTTCATAACAATAATTACAGCAACTTGTATTTTAATTTTAGCATTTGTTCTGGCCAAGTATAACACTAAACATTTCGTTTAATTCCCTCCCAAAATTTGATGTTCTACTTGACATTTTATTCTTGTTCATATATCTCATTTAAAAAATGAATTTTCAAGTGCTCCCTCCTTTCTTCCCTCTTTCCCTCCTTCTTCCCTTCCTCCCTCCATTTTAACTTCCCTACCTCCCTCCCTTTCTCCCTCCCTCTCCTTCCTCCCTCCCTCTCCTTCCTCCCTCTACTCCCCTTTTCCCCTTCCTACCCTTTTTCCTTCTCCCCTTTCCCCTTTCCCCCTTCCTACCCTTTTCCCTTTTCCCCTTTTCCCTTTTCCCCTTTCCCCTTTTCCCCTTTCCCCTTTCCCCCTTTTCCCCTTTCCCCTTCCCCCTTTTCCCTTTTACCCTTCCCCCTTTTCCCCTTCCCCTTTTCCCTTTCCCCTTTCTTCCTTTTCCCTTTCCCTTTCCCCTTCCTCCTATTCCCTCTCCCCTTCCTCCTTCTCCCTTTTCCTCTCCTTTCCTTTTCCAATTTCCCCTTCTTTCCTTTTTCCTTTTCCCCTCCTTTCCTTTTCCCTTTCCTTTTCCCTTTTCCCCTTTTTTCCTTTTCCCTTTTCCCCTCCTTTCCTTTTCCTTTTCCCCCATTCCTTTTCCCTTTTCCCCTCCTTTCCTTTTCCCTTTCCCCTCCTTTTCTCTTCCCTTTCCTTTTTCCTTTCCTTTTCCCTTTCCCCCTCCTTTCCTTTTCCCTTTTCCCCTCCTTTCCTTTTCTCTTTCTCCTTTTCCCCTCCTTTCCTTTTTCCTTTCCCCTTTTCCCCTTTTCATTTTTTCTTTTTCTTTTTCCTTTTTCCTTTTCCTTTCCGTTTTTCCCTTTTCCTTTCCTTTTTCCTATTTCTTTTCCTTTTTCCTTTTCCCTCTTTCCTTTCCTTTCCTTTCCTTTCCTCTTTTTCCTTTCCCCTCTTTCCTTTCCTTTTTTCCTTTCCCCTCTTTCCTTTCCTTTTTCCTTTCCTCTTTTTCCTTTTCCCTCTTTCCTTTCCTTTCCTTTCCTTTCCTCTTTTTCCTTTCCCCTTTTTCCTTTCCTCCCTCTTTTTCCTTTCCCCTCTTTCCTTCCTTTCCTTCCCCTTTTTCCTTTCCCCTTTTTCCTTTCCTCCCTCTTTTTCCTTTCCCCCTTTTCCTTTCCTCCCTCTTTTTCCTTTCCCCTTTTTCCGTCCCCCCTTCTTCCTTTCCCCTTTTTTCTCCTTTCCCCTTTTTTCTTCTCCCCTTTTCCCCTTTTCCTTTCTCCTTTTTCTCCTTTCCCCTTTTTTCTCCTTTCCCCCTTTTCCTTTCCCCTTATTCTCCTTTCCCCTTTTTCCTTCTCCCTTTCTCCTTTCCCCTTATTCCTCTTCCCTTTTTCTCCTTCCCCCTTTCCTTTTCTTTTTGCTCCTTTCCCCTATTTCCTTTTCCCTTTTTTTCTTTCCCCTTTTTCCTTTTTTCTTTTTTCTCCTTTCCCCTTTTTATTTTTTATTTTTTTCTCCTTTCCCCTTTTCTTTTTTCTTTCTCCTTTTTTCTTTTTTCCCTTTTCTTTTCTCCTTTCCCCTTTTTCTTTTTTCTTTTTTCTCCTTTCCCCATTTTCTTTTTTCTCCTTTCCCCTTTTTTTCTCCTTCCCCCTTTTTTCTCCTTTCCCCCTTTTTCTCCTTTCCCCTTTCTCTTTTACCTTTCCCCTTTCTCTTTTCCCCTTTCCCCTTTCTCTTTCCCCCTTTCACCTTTCTCTTTTCCCCTTTCTCCTTTCCCCTTTCCCTTTCTCCTTTCCCCCTTTCCCCTTTCTCCCTTCCCTTCTCTTCCCTCTTCCCCCTTCCCTTCCCCCTTCCCCTCTTTCCCTCATCCCCTCTCCCCTCTCTCCCACTCCCCCTCTGTCTCTTCCCCCGTCTCTTCTCCCGTCTCTTCCTCCCCCGTCTCTCCCTCCCGTCTCTCCCTCCCTCCTCCCTCCCGTCTCTCCCTCCCGTCTCTCCCTCCCTCCTCCCTCCCGTCTCTCCCTCCCTCCTCCCTCCCGTCTCTCCCTCCCTTCTCCCTCCCGTCTCTCCCTCCCTCCTTACTCCTGTCTCTCCCTCCTTCCTTCCTCCCGTCTCTCCCTCCTGTCTCTCCCTCTCGTCCCTCCCTCCCGTCTCTCCCTTCCTCCCTCCTTTCTCCTCCCCCTCCCTCCTCCCCTCCTTTCCTCTGTCCTTCCTCCTCCCCCTTTCTCCTCCCCCTTCCTCCTCCCCCTTCCTCCCTCCCTTCCCTCCCTCCTTTCCCTTCCCTCCCTCACTTCCCTTCCCTTCCCTCCCTTCCTTCCCTTCCCCTTCCCTCCCTCCCTTCCTCCCTTCCTTCCTCCCTCCCTCCCTCCCTCCCTCCCTCCCTCCCTCCCTCCCTCCCTTCCTTCCTTCCTTCCTTCCTTCCTTCCTTCCTTCCTTCCTTCCTTCCTTCCTTCCTTCCTTCCTTCCTTCCTTCCTCCCTCCCTCCCTCCCTCCTTCCCTCCCTCCTTCCCTCCCTCCCTTCTTTCCTTCCTGGTTAGAACCTGGGTTGGGCTCAGTAAGTGCCTTATCCATTGTACTATTTTCCATCTCTTCAATTTCAATATTATTTATTAAATAGTAAATACCATATATTTTCATAATTTTGAATGCTTGACCCATTTTAGTGAACTTATTAGTTATAAAACTCAAAAACGAATATACTGAGTTGTACTTCATTAAGTACAGTCAAATAACAACATTTAAGATTCTGAGATATATTTATTCTCTATTGAATGAATAAGATCTCACCTTTTACTTGATGATAATAATCAATACAATGGTAAAATTCATTGTGAGTATTAACAACTTACCACAGTCTTAGGTTTAGTTCCAGAACTGGACACTGGAATAGAAGATGGTAGGTCCATAGATTCAGTATTAGAAGACAAGTTTATTTGTGTTTGATTTACTGGAATATTGTCTGTTCCATTTTCAGATCCGGACTCCAGGTCCTATTAAAAATGAATTGAAATGAAAGGAGTGCACATGGTCCCTTATCAACCTCTCTCTTTTACCTGTACCTTTCTGCTTTCTCCCAACACACAGGGATGCACTTGTGAACTGTTGACAACTGGCACTGTAAGGTCCAAGATTTCTCCCATAAGTCCATTTATAAGGAACTCTAGACTAAGATAAGCCCAAACCCTAGTAAAATGTACTTTTCCACTTCTGGTTGAAGGCAGAGAAAGAATTAACTCAGAAATAAAACCAAAGTCAGTGCCATTCAAGAATAAGGAAGTAGAAGTTGAGTGAGCTTGGAAAAAGGCTCCTTTACAACCCAAAGTCTAAATCAGAGTATCCCCCACCCCCAATAACTAGGTTCTGTATCAGAGATACCCTTGACAACCAAGTTCTGTATCAGAGATCCCCCTGACAACCAGGAATATCCCTTTACTACCAAGATTCTGTATCAGAGGTCCCCACGATAATCAGATTTCAAATTATAGTATCTTTTAACAACCAATGTTGAGCCAGAAAAATCAGTGATTAATTAAGACAAGTAAACAATGAAATAATTGTTCTGTTAATATTCTGTTAATGCTTGTATGTTCTATATAAGTTGCTTGAAGATTGGACTCAGGGTCCTTTCTAAGACTCCCCTAGTGGAATGAGGCTTGGACCTTGGTTAACCAAATAAACTCCCTTTTGCACCTTGCATTATCGGAGGTGGTCTTTGAATCTCAGTGCTGGGTGTCAACTTGAATCTAACAGCACCCATAAATGTTCATTATTTTGTAATAACTGTCCTCTTTTGGTTCTGATTTTAAAAAGCAAGTATATGAGAAAGTGGTAACATACTGCTTTGGTAAATTAACAGCTTATTTTGAATTAGAGAGGGCTGCTGTGGAAAGCACTGAGGCAGTGCAGGGAATCAGGACATTTAGGACAATATCTTCAGACTTTGTAACCTTGAGCAACTCAATTAACATATCTTATTGAGGGTAGTAAATGAGAAGATGGTCTTCATTTTCCACAATTAGTTATCTTTGATGTTACCAAGTCTTAGACTTCTATGGTGCACTGCATGGAAATATTTAGTTCAAATATTTAATAAATTATATTCTTTTTGAGGGAAGAAATTATGGCTTGAATTATGCAATGATTCCCTCAATCTTAGACAAGGAGTGATGAACAGCAGCGCCCATGCTTCATGAATATTAAAGAATATGATGCAATGTTCATATTCTCAAAATTTTCATAAACATTTATTACTTATAACTACTGTATTTTCTTGTTTGCTTTTTGGGTCACACCCATTGATGTTAAGGGTTTATAAAAGAAGAGAAAAAAGTAATAGAGATTAACTTCAACTGAAGCCAACTGGATACATATAGAAAGATTATAGGTTGCAATAATATTTATATAAATATATTTATACATAAATATTTATATAAGCATAATGTTTATATTGATAATTTCATGAAATGACAATGTCCATAACTCGCTGATCCAAAGGCAGGATTGCAGAATGGATTAGTAAACAAAATTTAAACTGCTGTCTACAGGGCCATCCACTTGAGCTCTAGAAATAAACATGAACACAGCCATATGTGAAAGACTAAAGAACAACATTTAGTCAAATGGCAACCAACAAAAGGCATGGAGAGTCATACATCCATCTGATAAATAGACTTTAGGTTTTAAAAAAAGGTAATAAGTGAAAATGATAGGTATTATATAAAGGGATCAAATAATTTATAGAAATAACTACTTATTTACAGTATAAACCAAATAAAATGGCATCTATCTTTAGGTAATAACTAATAATGACCTAAGGAAAGACATCACTAGCAACACAGCAACACATTTCTATTGATGGTCAAATCAGCCAGGTAGGGAAAAAAAAAAAGATTACTAGAGCACCTGATCACTGGCTTTGAAACCAACTCCAGCACAAAAGTCCTGAAGGAAACTGAAAGAGGGAAGTGACCTGGAAATGCCCAAGCAGGGTGGGGCTAGAGGAGAGCTCAGGCTCTGCTTCTCTTCATGGCTGCACACATTTTCTAGCAAATAAAACATAGGAAAAAAAACACAGAACAAGTGTGACAATGGGAAAACAACACAAACCAACACCAACACCAGGCATAGAGAATAAAGACTGCAGCTCTGATGACCCAAAAATTGCCAACCACCTAATTAGCCTCTCAGATAAGCAGTTTAGAGTAGAAATATGGAGGATGGTCATAGAACTCAAAGAAAGCATAGATCAAGCTGAACAGACCACAAAAACAAAAATCAGAAAACTCTAACCTGAAACAACAGGACTGTAAAAATAGGTAGATGAAATGAAAACTTCAATTGAAAGCCTCTCCAACAGTATAACAGAAGCTGAGGACAGAATCAGTGAGCTGGAAGATGAGATACAGAACAACTCCATACAGTAGAAAAGATTAAAGCAAATGATCAGACAATGGAAAAAGTACTCAAGGAATGTGAACAGATAAAAATTGAAGTCTTTGATAAATTCAACAGAAAAAAACATAAGAATCATTGGAATCTCAGAGATCCAGGAAGAAAATTCTTAGGAAGAATCAACAGTTAAGGACATCATTACAGAAAAATTCCCAGAGTTTAAGACAGCATGCAACCAAATCCTGCATGCCCGAAGAGTAGCAGCTAAAAAAGACCTGAAGAAAAGCACCCAAGACACATCCTAGTCACAATGACAAATCCCACAAATAGGGATAAAATACTGAAATCAGCAAGATCTAAAAAAATTACATTCAAAGGAGCATCCTTAAGATTTACAGCAGACCTATCACAAGAAACCCTCAAGGATAGAAGTCAGTGGTGGGATATAGTGACAAAACTCAATGAAATGAATGCTTCCCCTAGAATACTGCACACAGTCAGACTCACAAGTTTGAAGGAAGTATACATGGCTTCATGGATAAACAACACCTCAGAAACTTTACAGACTCAAAACCAGCCTTCAAAGAAAAACTGAAAAGTCTACTATAAGACAAGACAGACAAAGAGACATCAAACTTCTACACAGAGATGACACTAAATCCCATGACAATTATCTCTCTCAACATCAATGGACTAAATGCACCAGTTAGGAGACACAGAGTGGCTAAATGGTTGAAAAATCTGAATCCAACGTTGTAATACCTACATGAAACACATTTGAATATTCAGAACAAACATAGACCCAAAATCAAAGGTTGGAGGAAAATAATCCAAGTAAATAACTAACAGTTATTACCATTCTTCCACACTCAAGATATGAATAGGAATATTCTTTCATGCACTTTAATGAGGCCAACTTTATGCTGATACAAAAAGTAGACAGGAATATTACATACATAGAAGTTATGAACCAATATTTCTGATGAACATAAATTCAAATACCATCAACAAAATTTTAGTAGCTGAATTCAAGAATACACTCAAGGATCAACTAATGTCTACAAGTAGGATTACTTTAAAGGGTACAGTAATGGTTTAACATATAGTAATCAATTAATGTAATATACCAGAACAGCAAAAATAATAATATTATTACATCAACATGTAAGTAAAAACAATCAAGTAATAACAAAAATACCTTTCACAGAGTTGAACTTATTTTAATATGATAAATGTGTTTTAGAAGAACCCATAGTTAATATACTCTGGTGAAAAGCTGAAATGATTTACTTTAAGATTATACACAATACAAAGATGTCCATTCCACAACTGTTATTCAATATGTAATTGGAAATAATAGTGAGATTCATAAAATAAAATGAAGGAGCCCCAAGTAGAAATAGAAGTAAAGCTATCATGGTTAGTAGACTACATGCTAATAATGAATTGTAGAGGAAAATTTCTTGAGGAAACTACTAAGAAATCTTTAAAAAACAATAAACCAATAAAGTCAAATTACAACTTCAATATACATAAAGGAGGGTGCACATTCATGATCAAGTAATCAACCAGAGGGAAGTTTAGAGTTAAGATTTGAATTAAATTATCACATGAGATGAAAACTTGTACATTGGAAACTATAAATCACTATTAAAAGAAACAGGAAACACAAAAAATGTAAACACAAGGAAATTAAAAAGTAGTTTATGTCCATGAATTCAACCAAATAACATTGGTAAAATAACAATACTGCCCAAATGCATTATAACAATTCAATGCGAAACTTATCAAATTTCTAAAGCTGAGAAAAATGTAAAATGGAGGCATCATGCTTTCCTGCTTTCAATTTATATGGCAAAAGAAGAGTAATAACCAAAGTAGTATAGAATTGGAATAAAAGTGGCATACAAATTACTAAAATGGAATTTAGATCCAATAATAAAATCTTACAGTTATGGGTAGTTAATAAACAAATGAGTCAAGAACCAAAAATCTATGAAGAAAAGTCTAAGCATTATTGAAAAACTGCCCAGTTATCTGCAAAAGAATGAAACTGGATCACGTTTTACACCATGTATTACTGTAAACTCATAATTCATTAAAGATTCACTTGTTTAACCTAATAAAACACATAGAAGAAAACTAACAAAATATTTCATAACTAGATTCAATAGTGACTTCAAGAATTTGACTCCAGTAACCAGGGAAACAAACACATGCAATGATATTATATCAACTACAAAAGCTTTTGCACAATGCGACCAATATATATATAAAAAACACAGAGACCAATGAGAAGCAGCCCCGGGGGTGAGGGAGGAGGATATGGGAGGTAGGACGGGAACGGAGGTGGAGGGAGGACAATTCGGTGATGGGAATTCCCCTGATTTTATGTAAATATGTACCTAAAATATTGTTGTCAATGACATGTAGGCCACTATGATTAATATAAAAATTATATTAAAAAAAAAACAGAAAAAGAAGCTTTCTTTGCATGAAGTTAACCCCAGTTTGATCCTCAGAATCCATATAATCCCTTGAGAACTGCAAGAATTTCCTCGAGAACTGAGTCAAGAATGATCACTGGGGTTGGAACAAAAGGTGCATGCTGCCAACTGGGGTTTGGGTCCCCAGCACTGCCAAAGAGATCCCTGCACACTTCTGGCTGTGACTCAAAAGACGAACAAAAGTGTATATGTGGTCTCTGAGTACCATCAAGAATGATACACTGCACACAGAATCCAGTATAAGACCTGAGCACAGCCAGGTATGGCACGCGCGTGCTTGCGTGCGTACACACACACACACACACACACACACACACACACACACACTCACACACACTCTCCTTCCAAAAAGAGTGACAACTAAGCACTGCCAAAAATCAAGTAGAAATAACAAGTACAAAACACTCCCTATTAGGGGCCAGAGAGATGAGCCATGGTAGGGCGTTTGCCTCACACATGGCTGACCCAGGACGGGCCTCGGTTAGATCCCAAGCATCCCATATGGTACCCCAAGCCAGAAGCGATTTCTAAGCACATAGCTAGGAGCCTGAGCATCACCAGGTATAGCCCCAAACCCAACAAAACAAAACAAAACAAAACAAAACACATCCTATTAATAGTACAACATACTTAATACAATGTATATTTGACAAAGTGTTAATATCTAAGGCATATTAACAACTCACAAAATTCAATTAGAAGAAAAATATAATGCATTTAAAATGGGATGATGTGTTGAAGAAACTTCATAGAAGACATGTAAAAGGGGAAACAGAAAAAAGTTCATTATCTTTGATTATTAGGGAAATGCAAATCAAAATCACATGATATGTAACACAAGCTCCAGTGAATTTAAGTTTAAGTGAATAAAGTAGATGTGATAAGTACAACCAATATGATATATTTCAACTATAAGAAAAGGTGTAATTTTGTCCCTTTAGAGCAACCTGGATTGAACTGGAGGGGGTCACAGGGATGCTAAATGATATATATCAGAAAGATAAATATTGAATGATCTCACTTACAGGTGAGTAAAAAAAGATTAAAAAGCCCAACTGTATTATAAACAACCTAGTAACCATGGCGTTTAAGTAAAGTAATTAAAAATTAAAGCCAAAATAAAAATAACCCTCAACACGGACAATAGAACTTAGGTTACTAAAGTGGTGGCGTGTGTGGTGGGGAAGAAGGTTGTATTGTAAAGATAGAATAGGTGCAGAGAACTGTCTTGGAGGAATATGGATGCTTGAGTAGTAGGTGTGGTGAGAAACATTTTGAAGAGATGTGAAACTGTATTCCTAAAACATATGTAGTACAATAAAATGACTTTACTTCATTGGAATAAAATGTGTTATTACAACCTAAGTACAATATATTAGACATATATAATAATATTGAGTACTTAAAGGTGATACTAAATTCTCTAAGTGAATTTTTATAAAATACATTATGCTAACACCTGATCTCAGGTCTAAAATGACTGGTTTTATTAATTCCATTAATAGAGAAATGTGATTCATTAAAATTAAAAATGAGAACCAATTAGAAGTCATAAAGAGCAAGTATTTAGGTACCAAATACATAATAATAATTGAAGATATTTTTTACCTTTGAAAGTTAAAATTACAGCCTCTTCCTGTTTCATTGTTCATTAACTCTATATGGAAGTTATCATCAATTGGTAAGTGATGAAGCCAAGGTTTTTAGCAAGTAACTTGACCCAAAGCAAATCCTTTGTTAAGGATAGTAGTCACACTCAATCTGTTGGATCCTAGTGCTCAATTTTTAATATATTTATCAGTTTTTACTTTTAATTTTGGGTCAATACCCAACAGTGCTCAGGGATCACTCCTGGTTCTGTACTCAGGGATCACTCCTGGCAGGAGATGGTGAACCATATGGTGTGCCAGGGATCAAACCAAGGTCAATTGTATGAAAGGCAAATGCCTTACAAGATCCTACTGCTCAAGACTCTCAGAGCTCAACTTCTTAAATAACTACCACAATGTTCAAGAGGCTTGAAAAACAATTAAATAAGTAATTTAATGGTATCAATAATGTATATTTTAGTAGAGTTTTTTCTGTTCAGTATGAAAAATAACACACACATGTCTATCTCAGACTTATTTTTATGTTTTATTTCCTACCATTCCCATAACTATGATTCCCAAACCAATATGCTTTGTCAGACTTATGATCATAATCATTATTTTTTGAATCACACACTCTTACGGGAATCACGTATTCTCTTAGAGACTTTGCATGAGACACATCATATATTTTGTGATATTTACTATTAGGATTACATAAGGGCAAATAGTGCTACTAGAGATATCCTATTTGCAAGATGCACTGCCAGGAAGTATTATTCTCATGGGTAAAGAGGAAAGTAGAAAGCTCACAGGAACATGGCGCCTCAGGTTGGTTGGTGTGCTGGATGTGGAGGAGCTGTTGCTGAGAGCATTCTCAATGTCCTGGTCAAGTTGGTCCAGTTTCATAATGAGCAACACCATGGAGTCTAGCCGCACCCGATCTCGATCTTTAATTTCCTGAGGAACAGAACATGTTGTTACTGATTCTGAAAGGCCATTTTTTTGAGAAATAAAAAGTTCCCTGTTCTTCAATGTGATGAATAAATCTTCAGTCTTTAACTTAATGGGGAAAGGAAATTCTATTTTGTATCATCAATGGGCTCTTCACTGGGAATATTATTGATGTACTGCCAAAAAATTATTTTACATGAGTTATATATATCATCTAGAACAATGTACAATGAAAAACATCAATATGTACTAATACATATTTACTATTTTTGAATGAATTATTCTTGGGGAAATTACTTTTTGCCATAGTACAATTCAATTATAATGTACTTATATGGTCATTAGACATTAAAGATGTGTATACAAAAATGCTTTTGGAAAAATATTTCTGAATCTAGGAAAAAATAGAAAAAGTAATTTTTAAAGAGATAGGTTTTCAACTGTAAAATGGGACGTTTTTATATTTTTTACATGAAACTATCTAATGGTAGTTGAATGATAGTTCAAGCTATGTAATTTCCAATAGTACCTTTTCAGACTTCTTTTTGTCTCATACTTGGAAGTGCCTCCACAACCATATATAATTAAAAAAGTTCAGTTATTTACTCTGAATTCTCTATAATGTAATAATATAATTATGAAAGTACTATTACATTGACTAAATATTGTAAAATGGGTTTATTTTTTGGGGGGGGGTTGAGCCACTCCCAGTGAACCTCAGGTGTGACTCCTAGCTATGTGCTCAGAAATTGCTCTGTCTTGGGGACCATATGGGACACCAGGGATCGAACCGAGGTCCGTCCTGGATCATCAGCATGCAAGGCAAACACCCTATTGCTGTGCTACCTCTTTGGCCCCTATTTCTGACTATTGTATTAAAATAAAGTCAATGAGTGCTGAGAATTATTCAAATTCCTAGTGTTGTGAAAGATAACTGACTTGGATAGAGTTCTGAGTAGGGAAAATCGACCATAGAAAACATATTGCACATTGTTTCTTTGGAAATAATATCTATTGAGGGAATAATTGAATTAAAGGTAGATCTTTTGAGGCAAGTTAATATTATGTCTCATGCTGCCATCTTTTCATCTCTGAGATATTTAGCTGGGACAAATTAGCTTTTGGAAGAACCACTAGTGGGTGACCTCAAAATAAATTTGTCATGATAGAACACATGAATACAAAGTAGCTTTTTGGTGGTTTAGTTGGTTTAGGTGGTGGTTTGAGTTCAGGGAGATGAGGGAAATGAATCGGATCTTTTATTTTTCCCTTAATAGCCTAATTGCATAGCTAGCATCAAGAAGAAAGCCTAAAATACAGGGACCAAGGACCAGAGTAACTTTGATTTATTTATTCTATCTAGATCCCTAAACCTGAGAGCTAAAGAAAATTTCTATTACAGAGCATCATGTCTAGCAAAAGAGATCATAATAAATAATTGGCTTCTTAGATTAAGGCATTGATGAATCATTAAGTTCTTAAGCTATTTGTGTAAACTGAACTTACCTTTGATTTAACAGATTAATTTAAATTTGAAGAGCTAGTCTAATTTAAGCAAAAAAATTAGCTTTCAGAATAAATTAAATTTTTGACAAGTGTTAATTCCTTCCACAGACTATATTATGATTATTCAATTTCCTACTGAATAAGTATAATAAATATTATTATATACTAATTATATATTACATTATTATTATATACTCATAGTGAATATAAAAGTAAACAAGATGAAATAAAACTCTACTAAAATATACATTAATGGACCCCTTAAATCAATTGTTTAGTTGTTTTTTAGGCCCCTTACACATTGTGGTGGTTCTGTTTTTTTAAAACATCTAATGAAGTTCTGACAAAGAATTATAGAACTTTTTGTTTGTTTATTTCTGGGCCAAACTAGTGGCACACAGGGGGTTAATCCTGAGTCTGTGTTCAGAAATCACTCTTGGCAGGCTCTGGGGACCATATAAGATGCCAGGGGTTGAACCCAGGTTGGCCGTGTGCAAGGCAAATGTACTACTCTCTGTGCTACTGCTCCAGCCCAGAATTAAGAACTTTTGCCATTATAAATTTTTACTGTGTTCTAACGAATCTAGGGGATACAGGATATTAAGGGGATGTGAGAAGACCTGAACATTACTACAAATTCCCTACTGATTTTATTATATTCAAAATTTATTATGCTCAAAAAGAATTTATTATATTCAAAATATATTCTCTTCCTTCCCTTCCTTCCCTTTCTCCATCACTCCCTCCCTTCCTTCTCTTACTTCCTTCTCTTTCTCCCTTCCTTCCTTCCTTTCCTATCTTTCCATCCTTTTCTTCCTTCCCTTCCTTCCTCCCTTCATTCCTTCTTTTTCCTTCCCTCCCTCCTTCCTTCCTTTCCTATCTTTTCATCCTTTTCTTCCTTCCCTTCCTTCCTCCCTCCCTCCCTTCCTTCCTTCCTTCCTTCCTTCCTTCCTTCCTTCCTTCCTTCCTTCCTTCCTTCCTTCCTTCCTTCCTTCCTTCCTTCCTTCCTTCCTTCCTTCCTTTCCTTCCTTCCCTTCCCTTCTCTTTCCTTCCCTTTCTTTCCTTCCTTCCTTCATTCCTTCCTTTCCTCCCTCCCTCCTTCCTTCATTCCCTCCTTCCCTCCTTCCCTCCTTCCTTTCCTCCCTTTATCCCTCCCTCCCTCCCTCCTTTCTTTTCTTCTTTCCTTTTCTTTATTCCCTCCCTTCCTCCTTTCCTTCCTCTCCTTCCTTCCTTTACTTACAATACCAATTTTAAGCTACTAATTAAACATTACTGATTCAAACTAGAAGATATGCACTCAATTGGCCCTTTGTTTGCTGATGTGTATGACACATAGGAGACTTAGGAATGAAAAAACATTATTAAAATTTGATTTAACCAAAAAAAATGGGGGGCAGCAAGGTGACGCTAGAGGTAAGGTGTCTGCCTTGCAAGTGCTAGCCAAGTAAGGACCGTGGTTCGATCCCCAGCGTCCCATATGGTCCCCCCAAGCCAGGGGCAATTTCTGAGCGCTTAGCCAGGAGTAACCCCTGAGCATCAAACTGGTGCGGCCAGAAAAAACAAAAACAAACAAACAAAAAAAGAATTGATTCAAGTAGAGACATTGATAGTTAACTAAATATTTGTAATTATAATTTAGCTGATAATAATCAAAACAATACATTGTTTAGTTAATACATTTACTTTCCTTAAGTTTTGCTCTTGTTTCCAGGTAAAGTTCAATACTGATAAATTAAAATATTCAATATTGATATAAACTTAGTGTTCTTCTAGCAGATTCTTTTTATCCTAGTGGGGGTTCCTTTACACAGTATTCATTGCCTATCCATTAATTATTATTTTTAATTTTTAATTTAAGCATTTGTGATTTACGAAGTTATTCATAGTTGGGTTTCAGAACCAATCCTATAACTAGTGTCAATCTTCATTCACCAATGATCCCAGAGCGCATCCCAAGCCACCACCTCTTGCCCCAGCCTGCCAGTATCACAGGCCCATTTTTAATTCTGGTTGTTAAAGTTTGGGTCTTATGATTTCATTGTTGTTGACTTTGGCTTGGACATTAAGTTCGTCCTTAACACTACCAAAGCACCTGAAACCTCTTGGTGCCCATACTCCATCCTTTCATATTTGGCTTTATCTGACCAGGAGGACCAGTTCATGGTAGGAAGGTTGCCCCAAACAGTGAGTGAGTGCAGTTAGGGCAGAGAAGGTAATATTGTGACAATGATAGTTGGAAATGACCACACTGGACAAGGAGATAAAGTGATAGCCATGATAACTCTTCAGTAACATTTGCAAAAAACAATGTCTAAAAGGTAAAAAAAAAAAAAAGGAAGAAAGAGAGGATGAAATAAAGAAAGAAAATTTGCCACTGAAGTAGACAGAGTGGAGGGCAGGGGGAGAACATGAGGAAAACTAGGGACATTGGTAGTGGAAATTTATACTTGTGAAGGATACTGGATATTTTAAGACTGAAACTCAAACATAAACGACATGTGTGTATCATGGTAATTCAAAGACTTTATTTAAAAATGTTAAATAAAAAGAAAGACCTGAGAGTTTTGAGACACATGGCATTCACTGAGAAGTCAGAAAGATGCTCCTTTTCCCCTCCTACTATATATCTCTTTAGTCCCTGAGCAGTGAAGTCTCTCTGACAACAAGGGTTCTGAGGAGATAAACAGGATGTATTGTATATAGGATCATTCCTCCAGAAAACCTCTGAATTTCAAACCTTTAAGAAGTATCTACTACCTTCCTTCTTTCTACCTGGAGAAGAAAATTCCAACCCTCTCTCTTTAGATGTTTTTTATTGAACAATACAAAACAGAGCACATATACAGAGGGTGGGTGGGTGGGAGAACTAAGTTACCGGATATTCTTCAGACTGAGCAAATATGAAGCCCATAGAGAAGGGTGCCTCTTTTAGAGACACACAGACTGTTTTTAATGCCGAACATTTGAACAAGAACTAAAAAAAATTTAATACCCAGATACTTCCAAATTGTGAAGATTTAGTTCAGTAAAGCATAGTATTGCCTGATATTCTGCTTTTCAATGAGCTGTGGCATAGCAAACACATCTATAATAAATTAAAGACAAGTCCAAGAATAGAAGTAAAACTTCCTGATTCATAATACAAAATTCTGGCCCAGGAACTGCCTTTGATTCCATACACATACATGGACTATTCTGGACTGGTAATACCTCTTGCTTCCATAAAAGAAAGGGACCTTTGAGTAAAAGTCTTGGCTTAACTTCATGCTGAATTATTTGATCTGCTGCCAGCTGGACTAGCATAAAATCTCCTATTAGTGCTATATATTTCATTTGACAATAAATTCTTCATTCTAGACTTTTCTTTCTTAAAAATAATATCCTGTTTAAAGAACCAGAATGTTATTAAATCATTTTTTCTTCAAAAGTTGTGAAGATTTTTTTATTTGAGTTGAGGGTCAGAAGCTAATGATAATGTACTTATCTAATATCAGATTTTCTAGGTAAGTTAAATCAGTCTTAATTTTTATTCTTCCACATTTCAAAGTGATACTTATAAAGACTGGAAGATATACAACATAATAGCAGATGCCTCTTCTATGTTGTTGTCTATGTTCAATCATACAATTTTGTATAATAATTAATAACTTGTATCATTTCTTTATAATATCCTTATTAGATATGCTTATTTAACAACATTCTTATTTAGTGTTATTAGGAATCTTTCAACACATAGATAAATAAATTTCATAGTAAGTATGTTCATATCCTACTTAACTTCTCTCATTTTCAAGTCATGGTGAAGAAAATTGGTTTCTCCTTTGCTTTATTATTTCCAACCTCCATAAAAGCTTCAAACAGAACATTCTTAGTAGGGACTTTTGTAAACTGCCTACATAATTTCCTCAAATAGTTTCAAAGGACATTTATTCAGCTGGTCGGAGGAGCACTTAAAAGTGTGAACTGAGAGAGACCTGTGTGGGCAGCTATTTCTCTTGGTCCTAGAGAAATACCTCTGCTAACTACAAAGGCCCATTTTTGGAACTGGGATATCATTTCTACCTAAATAATTGGGGAAGCATTCTCAAACCAGTCCCAGTGTTCACAAGGACTGAATGCTGACATTTGGAGTGTCTATAAATACATTTAATACATAGAAAGTTTAACTGACCCACAAAACTGAATTTGAGGCATAAGAGAGAAGAGGGGGGCCCGGAGAGATAGCACAGCGGCATTTGCCTTGCAAGCAGCCGATCCAGGACCAAAGGTGGTTGGTTTGAATCCCGGTGTCCCATATGGTCCCCCGTGCCTGCCAGGAGCGATTTCTGAGCAGACAGCCAGGAGTATCCCCTGAGCAACGCCGGGTGTGGCCCAAAAAAAACAAAAAAAACAAAAAAAAAAAAGAGAGAAGAGGGATGGATCCCTTGAGAAAAGGAGATGGGTACCCTAGTAATGGGAGCATGTTAAAATTCTGTCGATGAGAAACCACTATTAATAGTATTGTAAAATAAAAAATTGGAAAATTAAAAAAAATAAAAAATAAAGTAAGCTTTTCTGGGTTGATTCACTGTTTTGTGTCAAACCAATGTGGCATATATACATATAATACATGTTTATTTATAAAACTGTCTTTGTTGTGTTTAGTTGACTTTTGTTATTGTTTTTGTGTTTTGGCTCAGTGGCTCTCTGTTTGGGCTCAGTTATCAAAGATAACAGAAACAGACTTTTATTCTGGTTTGAGCAAAACATCTACATAATATTAAAACTTCATAAAATTTTTAGCATTATTGTGTTATATTTTCACATGTAAATAATATATAAACATTAATCAAAGGGTGTTATTTTGCCATTAAATAATAGGATTTATTTTTGAAAATGTTTTGCCATAATCTGGCTTCTGCTACTTGCTCAGCTTCACTTATCACCACTCTCCTTAATCCTCATGTACCAGAGAACATGGGTATGGTCCAAAAAGAAAAAGTGCCATAAAATGTATTTAAAGCAGAATAAAATATATGAGACACTAAAGTAGACCACAGTGTTAATAATTTCATGTTTTCTTATTTAAAAAAGGAGCCACGGGATTGTCTTATTATACAGAATCATCACAGATTTAAAAATTCATTAGTTACTTATTTTAAAAGACAAGATAATTCAACAAATGAATGTAAAAGGGCACATCATAGTTTATTATAATTAATTTGTATCATTTGTTAGTGATTCAATAAACAAAAAATTTAAACTCAGATATCAAGTTTTATTAACTTGTTTGAGAATATCAACAATTAAGAAAGATTAAGCAAAATAGTGAAGCATTAGAAAACAGTCTATAACGTGGAGGAAGGGCAAGAATATACATAATCAAATGCTCTATTCACTATTATATTGAACTGCTGTCTGGTACAGCAAAAATAACAAGAGTAACAACACAGTGGAGATGACAGAATTCAATTTACAAGAAAGAGAATTTGTAACTTGAAAATCTCAGAGAATAATCTGATAATCTATTAGTATAATAAAAGTCTGACTCAAGCAAGAAAAACAGAGTAGTATCCATTGTTGTTTACCATTTATAAGACAGAAAAAAATCACAGTAACAAAGACTACATTAACAAAAATTACAACCAAACAAGAAAAAAATCATGTGAAAAAAACTAGAAAATGACACCAAATGATGTAAAAGCAGACTAAATAAATATGTATATATACATATATATACAATAATTACATTCTATATACAATATATACATAGTTGTTGGTTTGTTTTTGGGGTTTGGGTCACACTCGGCAGTGCTCAGGGTTACTTCTTGTTCTACGCTCAGAAATCTCTTCTGACAGGCTCAGGGGACGCTATGGGATGCTGGGATTAAAACCACCGTCCTTCTACATTCAAGGCAAATGCCCTACCTCTCCGGCCTGTTATTTATTTTGTTTTGTTTTGTTACCTTTGTCTTCTTTTTTCCCTTCCCTCTTCTAAATTTATATCTATAACACCTAGAAGGACCCCTCAGTTTTGTCTTTCTTCTTTTCTTTCTTTCTTCTCTTCCTTCCTTCCTTTCTTTATTTTTCTTTCTCTTCTTTCTTGCCTTTCCCTTTTTCTATATCTCCAACAGAACCACATTGATTGAATCATCTTTTTCAGCCTCATAAACTGGGGGGGGGGCGGAAATGAATGCTACCAGATCCAGACACTCGCACGAATATTTAATGGAAATAAAAAATGACCAGACCTGAACATCAAACTCAAAGTCAACGTCAACAGAATCTATACCTAATCCACAGCAATCACTACAAGTGGGGACCAGTTACACTAGTATTCTGGGGGATAAAGAAGGGAGATATGGGATGCATACTGGGAACAGGGGTGGAAGGAGGGCATCACTGGTGGGTGGAAATGCCCCTGATTTACTGTCACTATGTACCTTAAATATTACTGTGAAATATTTGTAATTCACTTCGGCCACAATAAAAATAAAAAAAAGAATAGCCTCAGTCAAAATGTTCATTTGATATTATAATGAAGCCTTAAAAAGGTTAAATCTTAAAAAAATAATTAATTCTTTTTATTTTATTTTATTTTTTGGTTTTTGGGCCACACCCGGCATTGCTCAGGGGTTACTCCTGGCTATCTGCTCAGAAAGAGCTCCTGGCAGGCATGGGGGACCGGGATTCGAACCAACCACCTTTGGTCCTGGATCGGCTCCTTGCAAGGCAAACGCCACTGTGCTATCTCCGAGCCCTAATTCTTAAAAATAAAAACAATTCAACATATAAATAAAACTTTAAAAAGTCAATTATTAAAAGGAAAAAATAAATTAAATGTCTAGTAGAAACAAAAATAACATGTGAATTATCTTTAAATTTTATAAAAATATTGTATGTTTTTTTCTTTTTCTTTTTCTTTTGTTTTGTTTTTGGACCACAACCCCAGTGACCGTCACCCAGTGACGCTAAGGGATTACTCCTGGTTATGCACACAGAAATTGGTCCCCCTGGCTTGGGGACCATATGGGACGCCCGGGGGATCCAACTGTGGTCCGTCCCTAGGCTAGTGCAGGCAAGGCAGAACATCCTACTGCTTGTGCCACCTCTTGGGCCCCCTGTATGAATTTCTCATACATCAATTAGCTTTATATTCTCATTATTTGTGAATTTTGCTTTTTTCTACTTAAAAATAACTTTTTAGACAAATAAACATTTGTTTTTCCATGAATGCTTAGGTATAATAAATTGATTTAAATATTCTCCTGAAGTAGAAGGAATAGCAAAGATAGTCAAGATTTTGAAAACAAATAAAATAATGTAAATAATGACTCTGTAAAATATGACTGTAAAATATAGACACAAGAAAAATATAATAAAAGTTCAAAGACTGATAAACATTATTAGGAGCATATAAAAACCTAATAAAAACAATTAAAAGTTTACACATACCATACAAAAGTACATATTTAAGAAGAATTTCTAATGATTTTAAAACCAATACTTTACTGGAAATAAAAATAATTCAAAATAAAGTAGGAGAATGATTATTTTCACCAATGTCAAAATATAAAATATTTCTCTCATGTTTATTATGGTACCATGATTTGTAATACAATATCTCAATAGAAATGAGGTTTGCAAAATTTGCGAAATTATAGGTTTCTGGAATGTAACATTCCAACACCACATCCACCATCAGAGTGCCCATTTCCCTAAATCAATGTCTTATCTACCCCTACCAGCCACACCTCCCTAAGTAATCTCAGGTTAGTAGACAAAAGCTCCAATCTCTGGCTCCCTCTCACGGCTGCTTTATAGCCACTTACGGATATATAATTTTGTATTTGGCCTTTTCCTTTGACTAACTCCATTCAACAAACTTCCTCCCCCCTCAGTGTGTGAATTGCATAATTTCATCTTTAATTATAGCTGAGTAGTATTCCATTATGTATATAACACTATTTCTTTATCCAGTCATATATTCTTGGATACTGTATTTTATCTTTTAGATTCAGGGGTCTTCAAAATATAGCCCACAGGCCAAATGCAGGATGCCAAGGACATTTATCCAGCCCTTCATGTGTTTTTTGCCAATGCTGCCTGTCCTGCTTAGCAGTCTACTTGTCCTGGGCCTGCAATGCTATTGTGGGGGATGTTTCACCCACACTCTCCAATTTCCCTCCTTCTCTCTGTCTTCTCTCTGTCTCTCAATTCTCCTCACAGTCTCAAGCAGGAGTCCTCAAATTATGGCTTATGAGCCACTATTGTTCTAAGTTTTTAAAAAATTTTTTTATATATAACCTTATCAACTGTAGTTTGGCCTTCCAATTGTATAAAGGACAGTGAGCTGGATCCTGTTTAAAAAGTCTGAAAACTTCTATTGTAAATACAGAGGCCACAAATATCTTTCTAAACAGTTTTATTTTTTTTGGGGGGGGGACTCTTAACTTCAATACCAAGAAGCAAAATATTTAGATTTTGAGGAAGTGTCCATTTTGTTTTCAAGAGTAGACTAGTTGATTTTCCCAAAAAGAGTGGATGGAGTGATGAGCATCTTCTTTTTCCACATACCAAAGTCAGTTGATTTGCATTTAGCTGAGGATAACTAATGCTAAAATAACTAATGGATGGAGTGTTTATCATATCTCTATTGGCCATCTGTATCTCCTATAAGAAAGTATTTATTACTTCTCTCAATTTTTTGATAGAACTGTTTGTGTTGTTGCCTGTTTTGCAAGTGCTTTGTGTTTCTTGGAATGTTAGTTCTTCGTAAATTGAAATTTTTGAGTACATTTAGGGTTTGCAATGTCTTCTGGGAAATGCAAATACTGCCCTTCTTAAAAAAATAAAGTTTAGAAGTAACTATTAAAATTCAAGTAGGACCTAAATCCTATAAAAGTTTGGCAGACATAATTCTACTTAAATTTAATAGACAGTGCCAAAGTTTCCTTTTAAAAAAAGTTTTAAAAGTGCTGAAGATGTCTGAAAGACCCTCCAAGGAATTCTTGGCTAAGTTGGCTCACAGTTCAATTTATGGTCCAGGGAAGTTGTGCTATTCCCACTTTGCATTTAGGAATAACCTGGACCACCCTGAACCACAATGCCAATTCAAACTGGCTCACTTAATATTATATCTAAAGAACTCTTTGCACATATGCAAAATTATCCTCCCTATCTAGTCACTGTTTTTAGCCTAATAACTGTATGTATATAAATTACTTACGTAGTCATTAACAGAAAATCCTTAACATAATGTTAGCACAGACCCTTGCATCACTACATAGTTGTTTATAAAGTCTCAGGTTGATTCACATGTACTGACAGAGCCACGGGTAACCTATTTCACTTTTCAACATGAGTTAGAAAACTGTGTCATTTTAGAAGATGACACAGCATCATGCTAGGGTTCACTATTTGAAAACAGGGGGCCCTGCCTGTCACTCCCCTTTCACCCCCTTTTGGTAGGGGCTCAATCTCAACGATGTTACTTTGTTTTGCTACTCATTGGGTAAATACTCAAAGAAATCTGTTTACTGAAGAAAGATGTGAAGAATACAGGTCAAAACATATGTATTAAATGTACATGTATAAATGCGATGGACACATGTAATGTACATGAACACAGATATTATGCACTCTGTATTCACTTACATTTATGAACACATATGTATATGCACAATAAAAGAATGAAAGAATAACTATCCTTGGAAGTGGAAAATGATATTGGAAGGGAGCAAAGGCATGAAGTTTCCAACAATAAATATGTGTTGATTGTAATTGTATAATGTATAGAAATTGCATCAGTGATTATTAATTATTAATTAATTATACTAAAGCTCCACAAACTAAAAATCAACTGTTATAATTAATAATTAAATACTAAAAATTAGAGAAATTACATCAAAGGTCCCCCAAAATATATTATTAGATGACTGCTTAACATAGTTTAAGTTCATGTTGCCCTGCGCTTTTTTTAAAGTCATGAATTATGAAAAAAATTCTTCTATAGCCCACAAGCAGATAGGGACTTTGCAGTTAGGGCAGAGAAGGGACCACTATGGCTATGGTATTTAGAAATGATCTCTCTGGGGGCCGAAGAGATATCATGGAGGTAATGTGTTTGCTTTCATGTAGAAGGTCTTGGTTTGATTCCTGGCATCCCATATGGTCCCCCGAGCCTGCCAGGAGCGATTTCTGAGCATAGAGACAGTAGAGACAGGAGTAACCCCTGAGCGCTGCCAGGTTGTGACCCAAAAAACAAAAAAGAAGAAAAAAGAAAAAAAAGAAATGATCACTCTGGGCAAGAACTGGGTGCTGAAATGGGATAAAGTGATATACATGATACCTCTTCAGTAATAATATTGCAAACCACAGTGTCTAAAGGGGGGAAAGGGGAAGAAAGAAAGAAAAGAGAAAAAAAGAAAGAAAAAAGAAAGAAGGAAGGAAAAAGAAAACGCAAAAAAGAGACAGAAAAAAAGAGAAAGAAAGAAAGAAAGAAAGACAAAAAGAAGAGAAAGAAAGAAAGAAAGAGAAGAAACAAAGAAAGAAAGAAAGAAAGAAAAAGAAAGAAAGAAGGAAGGGAGGAGGAAGGGAGGAAGGGAGGAAGTACTAAGGAAGGAAGAAGAACGGAAGTAAGAAAGAAGAAACAGAGAAAGAAAGAAAAAGAAAGAAAGAAATAAAATGAAAAAGAGAAAGAAAGAAAGAAAGAAAAGAAAGAAAGAAAAGAAAAAAGAAAGAAAGAAAGAAAGAAAGAAAGAAAGAAAGAAAGAAAGAAAGAAAGAAAGAAAGAAAGAAAGAAAGAAAGAAAGAAAGAGAGGTGAGAGGGGATAGGTAGAAATTTTTACTACAAAAGTAGCGGGAAGGACTGGGAGAGGGCGAGAGGGAAACTGGAAACTGGGGACATTGGTATCGAGATGTGCACCGGTGAAGGGTATGTACATTGTATGACTAAAATTCAAACATGAACAACTTTGTAACTGTGAAAGACCCATCTGTATTATGAAGAATCTTCTAACAATGGTGCTTAAATATCTTTTTAAAACCCTTGGTATAGGGGCCAGAATGATACTACAGCAGGTACAGTGTTTGCCTTGCTCACAGCAAACCTGGGTTCCATTTCTGACATACCAGGAGTAATTCTGAGTGTTAACAGTAGAAATTGCTGAATGCATAGATCTGAATATTGTAGGGTGTAGCC